>NW_020259657.1:0-4826 GCF_003255815.1 Theropithecus gelada | reverse complement strand
ACAAGCATTCTTATACACCAGTAACAGACAAACAGAGAGCCAAATCATGAATGAATTTCCACTCAGAATTGCTTCAAAGAGAATGAAAAACCTAGGAATCCAAGTTACAACGGACGTAAAGGACCTCTTCAAGGAGAAGTACAAACCACTGCTCAGTGAAATAAAAGAGGACACAAACAAATGGAAGAACATACCATGCTCATGGATAGGAAGAATCAATATCATGAAAATGGCCATACGGCCCAAGGCTATTTATAGATTCAATGCCATCCCCATCAAGCTACCAATGACTTTCTTCACAGAGTTGGAAAAAACTGCTTTAAAGTTCATATGGAACCAAAAAAGAGCCCGCATCTCCAAGACAATCCTAAGTCAAAAGAACAAAGCTAGAGGCATCACGCTACCTGACTTCAAACTATACTACAAGGCTACAGGAACCAAAACAGCATGGTACTGGTACCAAAACAGAGATATAGACCAATGGAACAGAACAGAGTCCTCAGAAATAATACCATACATCTACAGCCATCTGATCTTTGACAAACCTGAGAGAAACAAGAAATGGGGAAAGGATTCCCTATTTAATAAATGGTGCTGGGAAAATTGGCTAGCCATAAGTAGAAAGGTGAAACTGGATCCTTTCCTTACTCCTTATACGAAAATTAATTCAAGATGGATTAGAGACTTAAATGTTAGACCTAATACCATAAAAATCCTAGAGGAAAACCTAGGTAGTACCATTCAGGACATAGGCATGGGCAAAGACTTCATGTCTAAAACACCAAAAGCAACGGCAGCAAAAGCTAAAATTGACAAATGGGATCTCATTAAACTAAAGAGCTTCTGCACAGCAAAAGAAACTACCATCAGAGTGAACAGGCAACCTACAGAATGGGAGAAAATTTTTGCAATCTACTCATCTGACAAAGGGCTAATATCCAGAACCTACAAAGAACTCAAACAAATTTACAAGAAAAAACCAAACAACCCCATCAAAAAGTGGGCAAAGGATATGAATAGACATTTCTCAAAAGAAGACATTCATGCAGCCAACAGACACATGAAAAAATGCTCATCATCACTGGCCATCAGAGAAATGCAAATCAAAACCACAATGAGATACCATCTCACACCAGTTAGAATGGCGATCATTAAAAAGTCAGGAAACAACAGGTGCTGGAGAGGATGTGGAGAAATAGGAACAGTTTTACACTGTTGGTGGGATTGTAAACTAGTTCAACCATTATGGGAAACAGTATGGCGATTCCTCAAGGATCTAGAACTAGATGTACCATATGACCCAGCCATCCCAATCCTGGGTATATACCCAAAGGATTATAAATCATGCTGCTATAAAGACACATGCACACGTGTGTTTATTGTGGTACTATTCACAATAGCAAAGACTTGGAATCAACCCAAATGTCCATCAGTGACAGACTGGATTAAGAAAATGTGGCACATATATACCATGGAATACTCTGCAGCCATAAAAAAGGATGAGTTTGTGTCCTTTGCAGGGACATGGATGCAGCTGGAAACCATCATTCTTAGCAAACTACCGCAAGAACAGAAAACCAAACACCGCATGTTCTCACTCATAGTGGGAACTGAACAATGAGATCACTTGGACTCGGGAAGGGGAACATCACACACCGGGGCCTATCATGGGATGGGGGGAGAGGGGAGGGATTGCACTGGGAGTTATACCTGATGTAAATGACGAGTTGATGGGTGCTGACGAGTTGATGGGTGCAGCACACCAACATGGCACAAGTATACATATGTAACAAACCTGCACGTTATGCACATGTACCCTAGAACTTAAAGTATAATAATAAAAAATAATTTAAAAAAAAAGAAATCTCAATGTGGTTTTGATATGCATTTCCCTGATGATTGAGTGATGTTCAGCATTTTTTATATACATGTGGCAATTGTTTTTCTTCTTTTTGTAAATGTCTATTCAGATCTTTTGCTATTTTTATATCACATTATTTGTTTTTCTGCTATTATGTTTTTGAGTTCCCTATGTATTGTGGTGATTGGTACCTTGTTACCTGAATAGTTCACATTTTTCCCCTTCTGTAAGTTGTCTCTTTGTTGAGTTTTTCCTTGTATGTGCAGAAGCCTTTTAGCTTCAAGTAACTCCATTTTTCCATTTTTGCTTTGGTTGCCTGTCCTTTTGAGGTCTTACACAAAAAATTTTTGCACAGACCAAAGTCCTAACACATTTTCTCACCATTTTCTTCTGGCAGTTTCATAGTTTTAGACATTACATTGAAGTTTTTAATTCAATTTGAGTTGATTTTTGTACTGCATGAAATATGGGGATCTAGTTTAATTATTCTGCATATAAATATCCATTCTCTTATCGTTCCATATAAATTTTAGCATTGTGTTTGCTATTTCTATGAAGAATATTATTGGAATTTTGAGAAGGATTGCATTCAATCTATAAATTGTTTTAAGTAGTATAGTTATTTTAACAATATTAATTCCTCAAATCCATAAGCATGGTATATTCTTCCTATTTTTTGTGTCCTGTTCAATTTCTTTTATCAGTGTTTTATAGCTTTTGTACAGATCTTTTATATCTTTGGTTAAATTGCTTTCTAGGTATTTTATATTCTTTGTAGCTATTGTAGATGGGATTGCCTTTTTTATTGCTTTTTCACATTGTTCTCCATTGGCATATACAAATGCTACTGATTTTTGTATTTGATTTTGCATCGTGCAAATGTATTGAATTCATTTATAAATTATAACAAGTTTTTTGGCAGAGTCTTTAGGTTTTAATAAAGTTAAGATCATGTCATCTGCATAAAAGACTAATTTGACTTTTTCCTTTCCAGGTTGTATATCATTATTTATTTCTTTTGTCTAATAGCTCTGGCCAGTTCTTTCAGTATTAACTTGAATAAGAGTAGTGAAAGTGGACATCTTAGTGTTGCTCCAGATCATAGAGAAAAGCCTTTTAATTTTTCCCTGTTCAGTATGATGTTGGCTCTGGTTTTGTTGTATATGCCCTTTATTATTTTGAAGTATATACTTTCTATAACCAGCTTTTGAGAGTTTTTTCAAAAAGTGATGTTGAATTTTATTAAATTTTTTTAGCATCTATTGAAATGATCATATGGTTTTTGTTCTTGGTTCTGTTAATGTGAAGTACTACATTTACTGACTTGCATGTGTTGAACCATCCCTGCATCCCTGAGATGAATGAGCTTTTTAATGTGCTGTTGAGCTCAGTTTTCTAGTATTTTTTGTAGGGAGATTTTACATCTATGTTCATCAGGGATCTTGGCCTGAAGTTTTCCTTTATTGTTGTCTTTGATTTGAGTATCAGAGTAATGCTGGCCTGTACAATGACTTGGGAAGAATTCCTTCCTTTTCAATTTTTTGAAGCATTTAAATAGAATTAGTATTACTTCTTCCTTAAATGTTTGGAAGAGTTCAGCAGTGAAACCATCAGAGTCTGGGCTTTTCTTTGATGGGAGACATTTTATTACAGCTTTGATTTCATTTCTCATTATTGGTTTGTTGAGATTTTCTATTTTTTCATGTTTTAATCTTGGTAGACTGAATGTGTCCAGGAATTTGTCCATCCATCCCTTCTAGGTTTTCCAATGTGTTGGCATAAAGTTGTTGATAATAGTCTCTAATGTTTCCCTGTATTTTTGTTGTCTCAGTTATGTTCTTTTTTTATTATGCTTTTATTTATTTGGGTTTTCTCTCTTCTCAGTCTAGTTAAAGGTTTTTCAACTTTTTTGTCTTTTCAAAAAAACAAATTTTCATTTCCTTAATCTTTTGTATTGTTTTTTAGTCTCAATTTTTTATTTCTACTCTAGTCTTTATTATTTCTTTCTTTCTGCTAATTTTAGGTTTGATTTGTTCTTGCATGTTTAGTTTTCATGTGTTTCAGGAAAGGTTTGATTTTTCTTCTTAATTACTTCATTGACCCCTTGGTCATTCAGGAGCATGTTGTTTAATTTTCCCATGTTTCTATAATTTCCAAGGTTCTCTTTGTTATGGAATTTTTAGTTTTACTCTATTGCTTTCCAAAAGGTACTCTATATGATTTCTATTTTTTTGAACTTCTTCAGGTTTGAATGGCTGATGTGTAAGTGAAAAGAATATATATTTGGTAGCAGCTGAATGAAATGTTCTGTAAATATTAGGTAGGACTATTTGATCTAGTGTATAGTTTAATTCTGATGTTTCTTTGTTGATTTTCTGCCTGCATGATCTGTCCATTGCTGGAAGTGGAGTGTTGAAGCCCCCTACTATTACTGTATTGCAGTCTATCTCTCCCTTTTGATCTATTAATGTTTGCTTCACACACTTGGATGCTCCAGTGTTGGATGCATAAATATTTATTATTGTTATATCCTCTTTCTGTATTGATCTTTTTATTATTATATGGTGACCTTTTTGTCTCTACACTGTCTTTAACATGCCATCTATTTTATCTGATATAGCAACTTCCGCTCTTTGTTCGTTTCCACTTCCATGGTATATCTTTTTCTATTTCTTCATTTTCATCCTATATATGTCTTCACTGGTGAGGTGGGTTTCTTGTGGGAAGCATATAGTTGAGTCGTGTTTATATATCCACTCAGCCACTCTGTCTTTTAATTGGAGAGTTGAGTATTTTACATTCATTGTTATTATTGATAAGTAATAAATTGCTACTGTCAATTTTCATTTGTTTTCTGATTGTTTTGTAACCCTACTCTTGCTTTCTTCCTTTTTTCTTGTCATCTTTTGTGGTTATGTGATTTTCTCCAGTAGTATGTTTTAATTCATTCTTTTTATTTTTTGTG
>NW_020259656.1:0-4827 GCF_003255815.1 Theropithecus gelada | reverse complement strand
CTGTCTCTCTGTCTCTCTCTGTCTCTGTCTCTCTGTCTCTCTCTGTCCCTCTCCCCTCTTGCTGAACCGCTGCCCGGAACTCCAGGCAGGAGCTGCTCACGGCCCTCCCCACATCTTCCCCCTAGAATACCGGTGACCATCAGCTGCCTCCCCATATGCGCCCCTCCCCTCCACATCCCAAACTCACTCAGAGCCCCTGTTCTTTGGGCAACGTGCTCAGAACTCAGGGGAGGTAAGGAGGAGTAGGTCAGCAGAAGAAGAAATGGACTTTCCTGGCCCATTCTCCACCCCGGGAGGGCACTGGGCCCTGGGCCCTGGTATTCACGGTAACAGGGACCAAGAGGCGGTCAAAGAAGGCTTGTTCCCATGCCAGGCACCACAGAGCTTACGGCTCCATCTGTGACCCAGGGCCTTCTGTCCCTGAGGGCCCCAGCACAGCCTCACGGGCAGCACGCCCCTCCATCCGCAGGGTCAGAAGCTGCAGCTCAAGGATTGCCCACGGAAGGTGGCATTTCCCAAGACCCAAGCTTCCCGACATCCCACCACCTCCCGCAGCGCTGGTGCCAGTCCTCTCGGGTAAGGGGCAAGTGTAAGGCCGGCCTCGCTGGCTCCAGCAATTATAACAAAGTGCCTCGGGCGGGGGCTTCAACACCAGAAATTGTTCCCTCGCAGCCTGGGGGCTGGAAGTCCAAGACCAGGGGGCCGATGGGCGGCTTCTCCCGTGTCCTCCCACCGCCGCTCCTCTGCACACACGCATCCCTGGTGTCGCTTTCTCTTTTTTTTTTTTTTTTTTGAGATGGAGTCTTGCTGTGTCGCCCGGGCTGGAGTGCGGTGGCCGGTTCTCAGCTCACTGCAAGCTCCGCCTCCTGGGTTTACGCCATTCTCCTGCCTCAGCCTCCCGAGTAGCTGGGACTACAGGCGCCCGCCACCTCGCCCGGCTAGTTTTTTGTATTTTTAGTAGAGACGGGGTTTCACCGTGTTAGCCAGGATGGTCTCGATCTCCTGACCTCGTGATCCGCCCGTCTCGGCCTCCCAAGTGCTGGGATTACAGGCTTGAGCCACCGCGCCTGGCCTGCTTTCTCTTCTTACACGGACACGTCCTATCATTCTATTGGGTCAGGGCCCTCCTTACAACCTCATTTAACCTTAAATCCCTCCCTCAAGATCCTAGCTCCAGATACAGTCCTGTGGGGGCCGGGGCTTCAGCTGCGAATTTCAGGGGCACGACTCAGTCGGCACCTGTCTGTGTCCTGCGTGCGCCTCTGTGGGCCTTCCCAGGGTTCTCCCTGTGTCCTGGTGCTGCTTCTCCACCCAGAGCGCCGGCACCCACTGCTGAGCTTCAGGCATGTGACCCTGCCCGGCCCCCTCTTCAAGCACCTTCCTCAGTACCAACCAGCAAACCTGCAGCTGCACCGGGGCCAATAGACATGCTCGGGCAGAGTGCTGGGCACCCTGGCCTTCTGGGCACCCTGGCGCTGAGCACCTTGGCCTCCTGGGCACCCTGGTACTGGGTACCCTGCCCTCCTGCCCTTGGCTAGATGGGCGGCTGTCACCAGCGTGTTCTAAGATTGCAGCCCAGAGTTAAGAAATGGGCAGGGGGGGAAGAGCCCTGCAGGGAGGGTCTCACCCGCCAACATCAGAGAAGGGACCTGGACACACCTGCCAACCTCGGGGAGGGGACCTGGACACACCTGCCAACCTCGGGGAGGAGACCTGGACGCACCTGCCAACCTCGGGGAGGGGAAGTTGGCCTATGCAGCACTGGGTGGTGGGAGAGGACGGTGTCTGGGGCTTACTCTGTGCCCAAGCTCCCACAAGGCAGGGTCCCACGTCCCGGGCTCCATGCCAGGGCCTTGCACTGCCAGGGTGCTCAGGGCAGCTCCGACAAGGAGTGGCCCCTTTAAGCGAGATCCGGGAGAGTCAGGGTTTTCACCCCAACTTTAAAACAGTCGCCCCCAGGCCGCCGCTACCGCCCCCACCCCACCTGTTTTGGTCCCAGCATCATCATGACAGTTTGGGGACAGGAATTCAACTGTGGAATGGGAGGAACCCTCAGCTCTGGGTCACGCTGGGTGGAGGGCATGGTAAGGTCATGCTGGGTGATGGTGAGATGATGAGGCAGGCAGCCCGGTGGGCACCTGCCTTGAAAATGACCCCTCAAACCAGCAGACCACATCATACTTTACAATTGAGTACAGATATTTTTCCATTAACACCTGCATCCACTTCCCACATCTGTACAATTGAGTACAGATATTTTTCCATTAACACCTGCATCCAGACCCACAGATCACCAGGCTGTGGTGGGGACATGTGAGAAAATTATAGGCAAGGAAGCAAAGACTGGAACCAGGTGCGTGTCTGAGTTCCAGCTCTGCTGAAATGCCCATCTGAGTAAACAGGTGCTGCTGCCATCCTGGCCGTGCATACACAGGCCTCTGAGTGGCAGAAAGCAGGGATGATACCAATGTGTCTTTAAACCAGTGTTCAGTTTCCCACGGCTGACTTGGAACGTCCTGAGGCAAAATGTGAAGTTTGCTGCATCCCAGGGAGGAAGGTGCAGCAGCAGCCGGCACCGCTGGACTGACCGGGCAGGGGCTGGAGAAGGAGCACATTCTGCCGGCAAGGCCAGGATAGGCCTGGAGGGCTGGAGAGAGCCCGCATGGGACAGCAGCTGGAGGCCACAGGGGGCCCAGGGATCACCCCTTCTTCAAAGGGAACCTGCGCCAAGAACTCGGCCCTCACACTTGGGTGTGGGGTCTCTGGAGAGAGGACAGTGAGTGGCTGCAAGGGCCAGGCAGGGGCTGCTGCCAATGGGCCTGGAAGACCAGTGAGGACTCACGTCCATCACATGGCCTGTGCAGCAAATGACGGCCGGTTCTGCAGACCCCTCCCCTGTGGGGACACAGCTGCTGGGGTGGTCAACCCTCCCCCTAATTCCCAGCCGAGGTGCCCCTGCAGAAGCCCTGAGTGCCCAGCAGGGTAACTGCGGCCAGGTGCGTGCTCTCGGAACACCAAGGAGCCATCGGAGGCTGCAGGCTGCCTAGGGGCCAGGCTCGCTGCCCCTTCCTGGAATCTGCCCACAGGAAATCAGAGGCTGCCAGCCCCTTCACTGACCTTTCCAGGACCAGTCAGGAAGGGCTCACAAAGGATGTTATTTGAAACAGGAAGGTCCCTGGACAAAAATATCTCTTCCAAGAGGCCTGAAATAGCACCCTGCAGAGAGTAATTTAGATTAAACAAGACCCCCTCCCCGGAGAACCTGCCTAGGTGTGAATCGATTTAATCAAACCGGCCTCCTCTCAGAAAACTAGAGGCCAGGATCAGGCGCCTCTGTCCTCTGCAGAAGGAAGGGGCTGGGGGTGGGGGAGGATTTAGTTTATCTCTAGGCCCCTACTTTCTGCTTGCATTTTCTTTTTGCTATTTTTTGTAGTGTGATAAAACACACATAACATTTTACCATTTTAACCATTTTTGGGTGAGCAGTTCAGTGGCATTAAATGCAGTCACAATGCTGTAACGTCATCGCTGCCATCCTTCTCCAGAACTTCCTCTTGCAAAGCTGCAGCTGTGCACCCATTAAACTGACTCCCATGCCCCTTCCCCAGCCCCTGGCACCCCCGTTCTGCCTCCATCTCCCAGAATTTGACAACTCCAGGCTCTGCCTGCAAGTGTTATCCTTCAGGATTGACCTTTCTGTGTCTGGCTGCCGCATCCCTCCTCACTCCCAGAGGCTCTTCCTGGAACCCACCCCCAGCAGGAGGGGCCATTCCCTGTTCACCCACCTTCTTGAGGCTCCTCGGGGAGGGTCTCCAGACCCCAGGGATCTGCCAGCAGGTGGGCTTATGCAGTGAAGTTGTGAGAGCCCAGATGCTGGTGACCCTTGAGGGTGACCGCCCAGGCTGGTGACCATGGACCGCCAGGCCTGGGTCCCTCTGACCTGGCCGTGGAATGAAGGCTGGGGTGCCTGCATGGGGGTGGGAGCAGTGGTGGCCTGCCGAGAGGTGTTCAAAGCCACCTCTGTGGTATAAACCAAAAATAAAATTCTAAGGCTTTTCCCCAGCCATCTGAAGGGACCCCTCCTCTGGGCCAGGACACCCCAACCTTAACCTGAAAGACTGGTTCAGGCCACGATGGGAAGCGGTCGTCGGCCATGCCTCATGCTGCCCTCCTCCCTTTCGGAATTTAGGAAAAGCCGACCAGCACTAACATCAACACAGACCTTAAGTCTGGTGAGAAACACTTACCATACAATCTCTTCTCTCTGGAGCCTACTACCTGGAGGCTTCATCTGCATGATGAAACCTTGGTCTCCACAACCCCTTATCCTAACCCTGCCATTCCTTTCTACTGATAATAACTTCCAACCAATTGCCAATCAGAACATTTTTAAATCGACCTCTGACCTGGAAGCCCCACTTGGAGCTGTCCCGCCTTTCTGGACCTGACCAATGTATATCTTAAATGTATCTGATGGATGTCTCATGTCCCCCGAAATGTCTAAGGCCCAGCTGCACCTCCCACCTCCCGAGGCTGTGTCACTGCACGGTCACTCTATGTGGTTCAGAATCGCTCTCTTCAAATATTTCACAGACTTTCGCTCTTTTCGTCAACAGGCTTATTTCATTCACACAATGTCCTCAGCCTCCATCCATGTGGGAGTGTGGGTCTGAATTTCCTTTCTTTCGTAAACTAAAAACAAAATCCCCCAGCCTAGTGAACAGAGCACCCCTCTTGGACAAGGGGATCCAGGGCAACCGGAAAAACTAAATTCCTGCCGTGATACGAGGGAGGAGGGACTCGCCTCGTCACGGCCGCCTCCCCCCC
>NW_020259655.1:0-4827 GCF_003255815.1 Theropithecus gelada | reverse complement strand
AAAAAAAAGATAACACTTAGTAAACACCCATAAAGTCCAAAGGAGAAGGAAAGCCTGAGGGAGGGGCACCACAGTCCTGGGAGGGGCCACAGTCCTGTCTGGAAAGAAAGTGGAGGTGCTTGCCGCCCTTCAGGCTTTCGGCCCATTGGAAGGTGGGGGCCCCCTCACGCCATCTAAGGGCTCCCTTCTTCGAGTCAAGGCGGGAGGCCCTGGTGCCAGGTACCCAGGACTTGCTAGACTGGCCAAATCTTGCACCTGCCAGGCCAGGGTCTCCAGCAGCTCCTGGCCGTTCCCGAGCCCCCTGTCCAGTAGTAGAGACCCCCGTCCGAAGCGAACAGGGAACCACCAGCCTCACAGTCCTCTGTTCCTCCCAGGAGGCCTGGAACCCACCCCTCCTGGGGCACCTGGGGAGAAAGCAGGGCCCAGCTCCCTGCATGCAGACCACGCTGGGCCTCCAGCTCCTGTACTCAGCATGGCTGTGGGTCCTGCGGTTTGCTAAGATGGGGCCATCGCTGTGGGCCAGGCTACGGAGGTGAGCAGGGAGGCATAGGGTTCTCTTTTGGACACAGAAGGGGTGAGAGGCCCGAGTGATCAAAGTGAAAACTTCAAGAAGGGCATCTGGTCTCGGCAGGGTCGGCTGGGACGCGGCTCCAGGGGTCTCGGCCCAGGGCAGTTCAAGCTGTGGTAACAATGGCTCCAGTTCTCATCTCTACCTGGCTGTTTCCATTCCACAGTGGAGGCACTGAAAGACTCGTGCCTCCTGAAGGGCAGGCATGGGTGAGCCAGGATGAAGTCGGGGCAGCTTCCGAGGCAGGGCAGGTCCCTTCCGCTCACACTGGAAAAGCGTATACCTCCAGGCACCAGCGAGAAAGGTCAGGTGGAGCCGTCTGCCCTCCAGCTCCACAGCACATGGCGGTTGCTACACTGAGAGCCTCCCCCACCCCAGCCTGGGCCACCAAGTCTGAAGAAGAGCAGAGAGCCATGGTCCAGAGAGAGCAGGGTGGGGAGGGACAGAGAGAGACACAGAGACAGAGACAGAGAGACAGAAAGACACAGAGAGAGAAGGACAGAGAGAGATGGAGAGAGACAGAGAGAGACAGGCAGAGAGAGACAGATGGAGAGAGGCAGAGAGACAGAGACAGAGAGAGATGGAGACAGAGGCAGAGGTGGAGAGAGACAGAGAGGCGGAGAGAGGAATAGAGAGAGACAGAGACAGAGAGACAGAAAGAGAGAGAGAGGGACAGAGAGAGATGGAGAGAGACATACAGAGAGAGGCAGAGAGACAGAGACAGATGGAGACGGAGGCAGAGAGACAGAGACAAAAAGAGAGAGACAGAGAGAGGGAGAGAGAGATGGAGACAGGCAGAGAGATAGGGACAGAGAGAGATGGAGAGTGACAGAGACAGACACAGAGAGAGGCAGAGAGAAAGACAGAGAGATGGAGACGAGAGGCAGAGAGAGACAAAGACAGAGAGAGATGGAGGGAGATGGAGACAGAGACACAGAAATAGGGACAGAGAGAGATGGAGAGAGACAGAGAGCCAGAGACAGAGAGAGACAGAGACAGAGATACATGGGAAGACAGAGAGATAGAGGGAGAGGAAGGGGAGAGAGAGAGAGAGAGAGAGAGAGAGAAAGAATGGAGAGACAGAGAGAGGGAGGGGAGGCTCCTCCAGGTGGAGCAGAAGGAAAGAACCTTCTGGGTGGGACTGGAAGCTGCACCACCGATCTTTCAGGTGCACCAGGTCAGAGGGAGGGGTTGGGGGGTCCCCATGCCTCTGGGAGGATAATGGGGTCAGCTGGGAAGGTGGCCAACTAGGGAACGAGCAGTCTGTGCAAGTGACCACGAGCTCAGATGCAGACACCCCCCCACCCCAGCAGGAACGCCTGCTCCCAGGCCAAGGCTTGTCCCCTGGGCCCCACAGGCTGCTCAAGCCCACCTCTGCAAACGCTCAGCTGGACTCCAGGCCTCTGAGAAACTCCCAGAACTGACAGGACAGGCCTGTGGCTGTAGCCGGTGTGAGCCTAAGCTCACAAACAAGCCAGAATCCTGCCGCAGGCCAGGGAGCCTCCGAAACTTCCCGATCGATCCCCAAGGAGCCATGCTGCCCCAGCTCCCTGGACTCTGCCTTTGCTGGTAGAAGACATGGCAACACCCTTGCCGGTGGCCAGGGCAGAAGGTGGCTGTAACGGGAAGCCCCCTACTCCCGCCAGGCTGTCTAGACACATCGCTGCACGCCCCTCTGGGGATGAGTCACTCCTCAGAGCTGGGCTCCCCCCGCCCCCGCCTGTTTTTGTTTCCTCAGGGTCACCGCTGGCTGCAGGTGCCTCAAGGACACCCTGGAAGAGGCTGTGGGGGAGGGAGGATGGCATTCAGCACAGGATACACACAGGAGCCCCAGGCTGTCCTCTGTCCACCGTTCCCACCCCAGCTCTAGCTCTGCACAGGGAGGTCCAGACAGGGTGGGGAGCCCCTCTGGAGCAGCCTAATCGTGGCCGTCACAGCTCAAGTGGGTAGCCATGGGAATGGGTTATTTCTAAGCGCGGCAGGTACTGCCTCCCCCATCCCCCGCCAACAGCTGGCCCACAACAAGAAGGCGCAGAGACAAGCACTGGGCATCCTGCCTGTCCTGGCAGGAAATGTAAGGCAGTGTGCTGCACACGCTGCCGGCGCCAACGCCACCCGGGGCCAATGGCACCTGGGCCAGGAGAGGGTTCGGGGCCAGCCACCGGCCAATACCCAAGGGTCCTAGGGCAGCTGGGGAGAAGGGGAATCCACCTTTTTCTTCCCTCCCACCTCCCAAATAACACACAGACAGCACTGTTGATCTGAGGATGGACATTTAGACATTGGCGCCAGGTTTGCGCCTGACCAGCGCCACGCAGGGGTGGGTGGAGCAAAGACACAGAGGTGGGCTGCAGGTATCATGGGGCACCAGCCAGGGCCTGGGGTGGCTGGGGTGAAGGTGGGTGTTTGGCCAGTGACCAGGAGTCAGGTCAAGTCCAGGAGGTCAGTGCCAGGGGCTCCAGGAGGGGAGGGCAGTGCCATACCCCTCCTGGTGTCCAATGTCACCAGGCAGCCATCACAGAAAGCAACCTTAGCCCGGGGCCCGGGTCTGCAGCAGGTGGGCAGGGTCAGCTTTTCTTCCATGGCGGGTGGCATTGCCGGGCCAGATGCTGGCTCTGGACCCCTGGGCATGCAAAGGCTAGGGGTGGTGCTGTCAGTCACACCGTCGCTGCTGAGGTCCCCTGGGTTGGCTGAGGCTTGGGATTCAGGCCGCGGTGGAAGGTCGGACTGCTCAAGGCTGGTATCTAAGCTTCTGCCCTGGGACCCAGTGGTGATGGCCACCATCTGCCCCCATTTCCACGGGAAGTCCTAGTCAGAGGCCGCACACACAAAAGGGGTACCCGGCCCTGGAGAACCACCAGCCGCCCCGGGTCTGAGAACACTCACCCTGGCCGCTGGGCCAGGCCTGCCATGTCATGGCTCCCGGCTGGTCCAACACCCTAAACGGTACAGAGCGCTGCAGGCCCTCACCTCATGCTTCTGCAGCGCTTGAAGGTGGGGGTGTCTCCAAGGGGACGCTGGCCAGGTGCATGGAGGGGCCGGCCAATCTTAGGGCCACAGACCCCCTGGACAGCAGGGGGTGTTGGCTCCTGCAGTGTGGGCCCGAGATACTAAGGCACGAAGCTAACCTAAGCCCAGTGGGGTGGGGCGGGGGAGGACAGGCTTGGAGAGCTGCGTCCCAGGCCTGCAAAGCACAGTGACCTAGCAAGGGCGACGGTCTATCTGGGACAATTTGGCACAGGATGGAGGTGCGGGGTGA
Source organism: Theropithecus gelada (assembly GCF_003255815.1). Taxonomy (NCBI): domain Eukaryota; kingdom Metazoa; phylum Chordata; class Mammalia; order Primates; family Cercopithecidae; genus Theropithecus; species Theropithecus gelada. Next base: position 1,000 of record NW_020259655.1, on the reverse strand, counting down.
TCCGGAGTGCCCATAGCTCTTGCTGGAAGGGGCTCCATGCCCTGGTCGCCTCCATGAAGGCCTGTGGTGAGCGGGGAGAGCCCTGGATGCGGCCGGCACAGCAGCGCAGGCCCAGGGGCCAATCCAGAGCCAGAGTCTGGGAGTCTGACGCCCGGCTGGGAAGGGCGTGTGACGATGCCAAGGCGCCGATGCCAAGGTGCCGGAGCCGTCGCCGGCAGGTCCTCCTCCGCGGGGATCTTAAGGAAGCAGCAGGAATGAGGAGAGGAGAGCGGGCGGAGGACCTGGGAGCTCAGGCGCCCTCGGGCAGGCGGCGCCCAGGTGGGCTGGCGGCCTCGCGCTTCAGGGGTGTCTGCGCAGGCCGGGGCGCGCGAGGGCCGGGCGCATGAGGTTCTCGGTGATGTAGGCCACCAGCAGGCAGATGACCACCAGCATGACGCAGATGGAGCCGCCCACCGCCGTCATGGCCACCACGATGTCCTGCATGCCGGCCGGCTCGGCGATGAACTCCACGCACTCGGCGGGCTCGGGGGGCTCTGGCGCGGGGGCGGCGGGCCCAGCGCGCAGCGGCAGCGGCTGCAGGCACAGGCGGTAGAGGACGCCGTCGTGCACGTCGGGCAGCAGGTAGTCGCGGCAGGAGGCCCCGAGGAGCACGCGCTCGCACGGGAAGCGCGTGTAGGCGCCGCGCCACGAGCAGTTGAGCGCGAAGGCGCGCACGCGGCGCGCGGCGGCCGGGGCCAGGCGCCACTGCAGGAGGACGCTGCGGTTGCGCAGGACGCTGGCGCGCAGGGAGCGGCCGGCCGGGGCGTGCAGCGTGCAGGCCGGAGCCTGGCAGTGGAAGCCGCGCGCGGGGCTGCGGAAGCACAGGCGCCCGCCGCCCGCCTCGGGGCCCTCGGGCAGCACCTTGTAGGGGCACCAGGGCGCGTCGGGGGCCGGCTCCCAGCCCGGCGGCGTCGGGGCGGCCGCGGCGCAGGGCGGCGGCGCGCAGGCGGCCAGCAGCAGC
>NW_020259654.1:0-4828 GCF_003255815.1 Theropithecus gelada | reverse complement strand
AGAAATGTATAGCTCACTAGTTTATTTCGACTCACATATTGTTGATTCCATGAACAAGGTAGCATTGGAGTTTGTCTTGTTATTGGTTACAAACTTTAGGGAGCTGATCTTTCCACTTAGCTTTTTTCATAGACCAGATACTCTCTCGTTTGCTCTTAAACAAAAATCGTGTCGCTTTTTACAGGGGAAATAATTATCATAGGGCCAAATGAAACATTTTAAAAATGCATTTAAAATGTAGGTATCAGGTTACAGGGGAAAATACACGGATGTGACAAAAAGCTCACATTTGTTGTTGGTTATTCAGACCAAGGTTAATAGGCTGATTAGACTCTCAGATACTCTTTGAGAACCTCCAATTATAATAGGTATGACCATGAAAAAGATTATGACGAATGCATGGGCCGTTACAATAACGTTGTAGATGTGGTCATTGCCTAGTAGGTTACCGGGTTGGCCCAGTTCAGCTCGAATGAGAAGACTTAGGGCCATACCGATAACTCCGGCTCATGCACTAAATAACAGATATAAAGTTCCAATGTCTTTATGGTTTGTTGAAAACAGCCAACGATTGATGAGCATGAGTGGAAAAAGGAAGGGGGTAGAATGGCTGAGTAGGCATTAGGCTGTAAACCTAAAGACAGAGGTCTAACCCTCTTTTTACCAGCCTCGAGGTGATTTTCACATTGAATTGCAAATTCAAGGGAGCAGCTTTAGGTTTCTGCCGGGGCTTCTCCCACCTTTTTTCCCTGCGGCGGGAGAAGTGGGTCAAGGCCAGTTGGTTAGGGTATTTAGCTGTTAACTAAATTTTTGTGGGTTCGAGTCCCATTGACCTAGCAAGGGTTTAGCTTAATTAAAGTGATTGATTTGCGTTCAGTTGATGCAGAGTAGGTGTCTGTAGTCCTTATGTATTTCAGAAATTAAGTAATTCTACTTGCTAAGGGCTTTGAAGGCCCTTGGTCTTGTTTAACCTAAATTTCTAGGGAATAGATAGAATTAAGGGAGAGATTGGTAGTAGGAGGGTGGAGATAATAGTGAGTGTGGGGATGAGGAGTGTGGGTTTTGTATTTTCAAGTTGTCATGTTATTTTTGTATTGTTAGGTGTGGGAAGTAGTGTTAGGGAGATGGTGTAGATTAGGCGTATGTAGAAATATAGGTTGAGTAGAGTTATGGTGATTATGATGGTGGGGATGATAAAGTTATTATTTATTGTGAGTTCTTGAATAGTGATTCATTTGGGTAGGAAGCCAGTTAGAGGAGGTAAGCCTCCTAAGGATAGAAGGGTGGATGTCGTTAGTGGTATTAGATAGGTTGATTTGTTTCAGATATTAGATAGCATGAGAGTTGTCGTGCTTGAGTTTAGGTCAAGAGTTAGGAATATTGTAGTTGTTAAGATAATATAGATAATTAAATAAAGGGTTGTGATAGTTGGGTTATATACTAGTGTTATTATTATTCAGCCTGTGTGGGTAATTGAAGAATATCCTAGGATCTTGCGTAATTGTGTTTGATTGAGGCCTCCTCAACTGCCTACTGCAATAGATAGGGTTGAGAGGATTAGTAGAATGTAGGTGTTGGTTGATGGGTGGATTTGGTACATGATTGAGATAGGGGCTAGTTTTTGTCATGTGAGGAGGAGTAGGCCAGAGGTTAGGGGTGTTCCTTGGGTGACTTCTGGAACTCAAAAGTGGAAGGGAGCCATCCCTAGTTTTATGGTAAGGGCGATTATTATTATCAGGGATGGGAATTGATTAGTATAGTTTGTTACTGTTCAGTACCCTGATAGTAAGTTGTTGGAAATAATTGCTATTATGAGGATTATGGATGCAGTGGATTGTGCTAGGAAATATTTGGTAGCGGCTTCTGTGGAGCGGGGGTTTGTTTTTTTGATTAGGGTTGGGATGAAGGCCAATATATTTATTTCTAGGCCTGCTCAGGTGAGGAATCAGTGTGAGCTTAGTATTGTAATGAGTGTGCCTATGATTACTGTAGTGTAGATAATAAGTTGGGCTAGTGGGTTGATTAGTACGGGAAGGATATGACCAACATTTTCGGGGTATGGGCCCGATAGCTTATTTAGCTGACCTTACTATAGGATAGAGTGTGAGGGGTAGCACGGAGAAGTTTGGGTTCTCAGGAGTAGGTCCGACGCCTGCAATCCTAGAAATAAGAGGGTTGGGGCCTCTATTGTTTACTCTATCAAAGTAACTCTTTTATCAGACATATTTCTAGGTTTGAGGGGGAATGCTGGAGGTTGCGATGGGCATTGAGGTACTTCATATGAGGAGTGCTAGTGTAAGTGGGAGGAAACTTTTTCATAGTAAGTGTATGAGTTGATCGTAGCGGAATCGGGGATATGCTGCTCGGATTCATAGAAATAGGGAAGTTAAGAGGAGTGTTTTAATGGTAAAGCATGTTGTGAATAATTCTGGTGAGTGAGTAGAGTAGGATGTGCCTAGAAAGATCGTAGTTGTTAGGGCGTTTATTATGATAATGTTTATGTATTCGGCTATGAAGAATAGGGCGAATGGGCCTGCAGAATATTCAATGTTGAAGCCTGATACTAGTTCTGATTCGCCTTCCATGAGGTCGAAGGGGGTTCGGTTTGTTTCTGCTAGTGTAGAGGTAAATCATATTATAGCTAGTGGCCATGATGGTAGGATGAGTCAGAGGTGCTCTTGTGTTGTAATGAGTATGTTGAGGTTGAATGAGCCACTTGTTAGTAAGACTGAGAGCAGGATGATGGTGAGGGTAACTTCGTATGAGATTATTTGGGCGACGGCTCGTAGAGCTCCGATTAGAGCGTAGTTTGAGTTTGATGCTCATCCAGATCATAGGATAGAGTAGACGGTTAGGCTGGATGTGGCCAGGATGAATAGGAGTCCCAGGTTGAAGTTAATTAGAGGGTTGGGTATAGGGAGGGGAGTTCACAGGAGGAGGGCAATGGAAAAGGCCAGAGTGGGTGCTGTGATATAAAGGATAGTGCTGGATGTTGAGGGTTTTAGAGGCTCCTTAGTAAAGAGTTTTATTGCATCGGCGAATGGTTGTAGTAATCCGTAGGGACCTACAACGTTAGGTCCCTTGCGTAGTTGTATATGTCCTAGTAGCTTTCGTTCAACCAGTGTAAGGAACGCCATGGCGGCTAGTGTGGACATAATAAGAAGTAGGAGGTTTATTGTGGTCATGGTGTTAAGAAGAGGGGTTGAACCTCTGACTGTAAAGTTTTAAGTTTTATGCAATTACCGGGCTCTGCCATCTTAACAAACCCTGCTCTTGGGTGGGGTATATAATATTTTGATAAATTAAGACTAAGTCATTTATATGATGAAGGCGCTTTGTGAAGTGGGCCTTATTTCTCTTGTCCTTTCGTACAGGGAGAAATGTAGAATAGATAGAAACCGACCTGGATTGCTCCGGTCTGAACTCAGATCACGTAGGACTTTAATCGTTGAACAAATGAACCCTTGATAGCTGCTGCACCATTAGGATGTCCTGATCCAACATCGAGGTCGTAAACTCTATTGTTGATATGGACTCTAGAATAGAATTGCGCTGTTATCCCTAGGGTAACTTGTTCCGTTGATCAAATTATTGGGTCAATTGTGAATATTAGTTCGCTTTGGCTTGTGAGGCCTCGGCATGAATTATTCGGAGGTTTGAGTGTCTTTTATGCAAATATTTTTATGTTATTTCCACTGTCAGAAAGGACTTTTAAACTTGTAAGTACCTTCCACCCAAAGTTAGTTGAATGAATAAATACATAAGAAAAACATGTAGCAACACATTTCAAGTATTTAAGAAACAAGAAGAGCTAAAAATAACTTTTGATCCTAGTTTAATATGGAATTTAAGCAGAATTTTTACAAATTTTCGATTTTTTTTTGAAACAAGTAGTCTATAATAAATGGACCTTTTAACATTGGGGCATGGAAAGAGTACTTTACTGTATGCTTAAGTTGTTTTATTTTTTGAGAGGGAGTCTTGCTGTTGTCGCCCAGGCTGGAGTGCAATGGCACGATCTTGGCTCGCTGCAACCTCCACCTCCAGGATTCAAGCGATTCTCCTGCCTCAGCCTCCCCAATAGCTGGGATTACAGACTCCTGCCATCATGCCAGGCTAATTTTTGTATTTTTAGTATAGAGGGGGTTTCTCCATGTTGGCCAGGCTGGTCTCAAACTCCTGACTTCGGTTGATCCACCTGGCTTGGCCTCTCAAAGTGTGGGGTTACCACGGTGAGCCACTGCGCCCGGCCTTAAGAATTTTAAGTTCTTAAAATTGCCGTTTCTTGGCTGGGCACGGTGGCTCATGCCACAATCCCAGCCCTCTGGGAGGCTGAGGCAGGCGGATCAACTGAGGTCAGGAGTTTGAGACAGGCCTGGCCAACATAGTGAAACCCCATCTCTACTAAAAAATACAAAAATTAGCCTGGCGTGGTGGCGCATGTCTGTAGTCCCAGCTACTCAGTAGGCTAAGGCAGGAGAATCTCTTGAACTCAGGAGCAGAGGTTGCAGTGAGCTGAGATCGCGCCATTGCACTGCAGCCTGGGCGACAAGAGTGGCTCCATCTCAAAAAAAAAAAAAAAAAAAAAAAAGATCTTTTCTTTAAAAAAGAGAGTTTCGAACTATTTAATAAGCATACACTCTAAGTATTCTCATAGTTATATATCCTGCAAGAGCTGTGTGTTTGTGCACCATAAAACATCAAGTAGTGTATTAAAAGTATATATAAGTACATGTAAGACTAAAGGTAACTGGATCTCTTTATAGTTTTCAATGTGAATTTAATATGTTGTGACTGAAAGTGATGTTTCGTTGTATAGCTGTGGACA
>NW_020259653.1:0-4833 GCF_003255815.1 Theropithecus gelada | reverse complement strand
GGGTGGGCCAGGCACAATGGCTGAAGCACTAGTCTGGATGTTGAGGCAGGAGGATCACTGGATCCCAGGAGATGGAGGCTTCAGTGAGCTGTCAGGGTCTCGCTCTGTTGCCCGGGCCAGAGTGCAGTGGCACAATCATGGCTCATGGCAGACTTGACCTGGATCTGGTGATCCTCCCACTTCTGCCTTCCAACATGTAGCCAATAACTTACTGTCTAAACTGGGAACCTTTTGAGAGAAAAGAAAGGTGCCAAGAATAACTATGTCATAACACCAGATATAACCAGGAGGCAAACTGGAACATAGAGTTACTACCTATTTGTCATTCATCTTGTGGATAATATTGACCTGCGTTTGGTGTTCACTAGTTAAAAAACAAGCCTCAGGCTTACACATGAATGAAGAATAAGTTTAGAGTCCAGAGTACTTTTGACATAAATTATACACTTGGTTTTTCTTGTGTGTATAGAGGGCACATTATGTCACCTAGCTGGGGTGCTACTTAAGTACTGAGTCAGCTCCTCATTAATGTTGGAGTCTGAATGTGATCATTATGCCTAATCTAAGGCAGGTTCTCAAGTGAGTATGTGTCTGAATCACCAGGTCTGGGTTAGGGCCTAAGAATTTGCATTCCTAACAAGTTCCCAGTGTTGCTGCTGCTATTGCTGGTCTAAGAGAACACCACTTGGAGAACCTCCTAACTAAGGTGTTCTAATTAGGGAAAAATTAGAGCAGTTTTCCCTAGTTTAATACCTGATTTTTTAGGCCGGGCGCGGTCGCTCAACCCTGTAATCCCAGCACTTTGGGAGGCCGAGACGGGCGGATCACGAGGTCAGGAGATCGAGACCATCCTGGCTAATGCAGTGAAACCCCGTCTCTACTTAAAAAAAATACAAAAAAAAAACTAGCCGGGCGAGGTGGCAGGCGCCTGTAGTCCCAGCTACTCGGGAGGCTGAGGCAGGAGAATGGCGCAAACCCGGGAGGCGGAGCTTGCAGTGAGCTGAGATCCGGCCACTGCACTCCAGCCTGGGTGACAGAGCGAGACTCCGTCTCAAAAAAAAAAAAAAACAAAAAAACCTGATTTTTTAAATAGAGAAGAGTAAGTTGCCTTGGAGACACTAACTGAACCATTAAGACTTTTTCTTCAGGGATAGGTAATCCGGCATTGGGCTGGGCATGATGGCTCACACCTCTCATCCCAGCACTTTGAGAGGCCAAGGAGCAGAATGCTTGAGTCCAGAAGTTCAAGCCCAGCCTGGGCAGCATGGTAAAACCCCATCTTTACAAAAAATGCAAAAATTATCCAGGCGTGGTGGCAAGTGCATGCGGTCTCAGCTACTCAGAAAGCTGAGCTGGCAAGATCGCTTGAGCCTGGGCAGCTGAGGCTGTGGTGAGCCATGATCATGCCACCGTACTCCAGCCTGGGCAACGAAGACCCTGTTTCAAAAAACAAACAAAAAAACATAATTGATACTGAAATACTTATTAAAGGAATGAATACAAGTCTATACCTGCAGGATAGTCACTTAAATTTTTTTTTCTTTTTTTTTTTTTGAGATGGAGTTTCACTCCTGTTGCCTAAGCTGGAGTGCAATGGCACAATCTTGGCTCACTGCAAACTCTGCCTCCTGGGTTTAAGCGATTCTCCTGCCTCAGCCTCCCTAGTAGCTGGGATTAGAGGCACCTGCCACAACGCCCAGCTAATTTTTGTATTTTTAGGAGAGACACGGTTTCACCATGTTAGCCAGGCTGGCCTCAAACTCCAGACCTCAAGTTATCCTCTCTCTTTGGCCTCCCAAAGCGCTGGGATTACAGGCAAGATCTGGTCATTTTAAAAACAGATTTTAGGCCCAGTACAATAGCTCAAGTCTGTAATCCTAGCACTCTCGGTAGAGACGGGATTTCGCCCTGTTGCCCAGGCTGGTCTTGAACTCCTGAACTCAAGTGATTGACCTGCCTGCGCCACCCAAAGTGCTAGAATTACAGGCATGAGCCACCGCTCCCAGCCAGATTTGTCATTTAAGTTTACCTTCTTTAGGAATATGCAGGATGGGAAATATTTCTTTTTTGGGAGCGGTGATGGGAAATATTTATTAAAGTTGGTATGATTTTTGAAACTGCATGTCAGCTGAATGTCACGGCACAACCAGAAATTTCCATATGCTTTAGTTTCTCAGGCAAAAATTATGTCAAAGCTGCTTCTAGTCTCTCATTTTCATAAATACCTTTACTATGTACCAAAGAAGGGAGCCCTATTTTCCCACAAGTCCTTCTGGGATGGTAACTTACCAGAATGATGTATAGCCTTCCCTTGAGGCATATTGGAGTTACAGGGATAGGAATGAAGGAATTGTAGAGTATGTTGATAATTAGTGGGACTGATGATAAAGGGAATTATCTTAACTGTGCTGCCCCCTCCCCAGGGGTGACTAATAGTCCAGAGACCTGCATACAGTCTAATTTTACTATCCAAAGGTCTAATCTGGTAGGTGCTGAGGAGATGGTGGTCCGCCCAGTATCACTATTACTACAAATCACACAGATCATCATCTTAGTTCCAGGGAGGTTTTATCCACTTGAATTGCACCTCAGCCAGTGGCAGAGCCATGAAGACACAGTCCAGCCCCCTAGAGAGGATTTTGTACTGTCGAGGCTCTAACCACAGAGGAGGCAGGATTCAAGCCTGGGCCTCAAATTCAGCAGACAACTTGGCAAGAGGCCAGGAAGTAGCCAGGTGCTATGGTTCATACCTGTAATCCCAGTACTGTGGGAGGTGGAGGTGGGTGGATCACAAGGTCAGGAGTTCAAGATCAGCCTGGCCAAATGAGTGAAACCCCGTCTCTACTAAAAATACAAAAATTAGCCTGGCATGGTGGCAGGTGCCTGTAATCTCAGCTACGTGGGAGAGGCAGAGAATTGGTTGAACCCAGGAGGCGGAGGCTGTAGTGAGCTGAGATCGCACCACTGTACCCCAGCCTGGGGACAGAGTGAGACGCCGTCACACAAAACAAAACAAAAAAAGATGCCAAGAACCAAAGTAGAGGCTCATCCATACAGATTTTGAGTGAAGACTAGAGCTTGGTGATGGTGGCATTTTGGATCACACCATATTTAATGCAACAAAACTAATTGTAAATCCATTGGTGTGATAATCATTGTTAGGCACAGCACAGTTTTGGATTAGCTCAGAAAGAGCTTCTATTAATAAAAGAAATGTAAGTATTTTAATATATTCAATTAATGTTGCTAGTGTGAGCCAACTTAATTTCAAATTGAGTGAAATCAAATTCCGAGTAAATTTGGATTTGGAATAAAATAATCTTACTATTCTAGAGCCAGACCTTCAGCTCCACAGTTAATTGATTGTTTTCAGACTTGGTCATATTTAGCTCTTGGTTGCCTAGGGCCTCCACTAGTCTGCAGATAAAGATCAACTCAGGAAACTGAGGCCCAGAGGTAAAATTTACAATCCATGGGCTTCTTGCTTTCCTGGGCATTTGACATTGATCCAGCAGTACTCTTGCTTATAAGTGAACTCAAGACCAGTCAGCAAAACTAATACTTTTAAAGAGTTAGTGGCCAGACACAGTGGCTCATGCCTGTAATCCTAGCAATTTGGGAGTCCAAGGTGGGAGGATCACTTGTGGTTAGGTGTTTGAGACCAGTCTGGTGAACATGGTGAAACCCTGTCCCTACTAAAAATACAAAAATAAGCCAGGCATGCTGGTTTGTGCCTGTAGTCCCAGTTATTCGGGAGGCTGAGGCAGGAGAATCACTTGAACCCGGGAAGTGGAAGTTTCAGTGAGCTGAGAGCATGCCATTGCCACTCCAGCCTGGTTGACAGAGTGAGACCCTGGCTCAAGAAAGAAAGAAGGAAGGAAGGAAGGAAGGAAGGAGGGAGGGACGGAGGGAGGAAGGAAGGAAGGGAGGAAGGGCCAGGCATGGTGGCTCATGCCTGTAACCCCAGCACTTTGGGAGGTCAAAGTGGGTGTATCACGAGGTCAAGAATTTGAGACCAACTTGACCAATATGGTGAAACCTCATCTCTACTAAAAATACAAAACTTAGTTGGGCATGGTAGCTTGTGCCTATAGTCCCAGCTATTCAGGAGGCTGAGGAAGAAGAATTGCTTGAACCCGGGAAGCAGAGGTTGCAGTGAGCAGATCACACCACTGCACCCCAGCCTGGGCAACAGACTGTGTGACAGCATGAAACTTAGTCTCAAGAAAAGAAAAGGCCAGGTGTGGTGGCTCATGCCAGTAAACCCAGCACTTTGGGAGGCCAAGGCAGGTGGATCATGAAGTCAGGAGATCTAGACCATCCTGGCCAACATGGTGAAACCCTGTCTCTACTAAAAAAATTTAAAAAATAAAAAATAGCTGGATGTGGTGACACATGCCTGTAATCCCAGCTAGTTAGGAGGCTGAGGCAGGGGAATCATTTGAACCAGGTGGGCAAAGGTTGCAGTGATCCAAGATCGCACCCCTGCACTGCAGCCTTGTGACAGAGCAAGACTGTGTGTAAAAAAAAAAGAAAAAGAAAAAAAGAAATTTTGTGTTTCCTATAGGAGACCCTAAACTGTTGTGAATTGTATGTTAAGAGACAAAAAAGTTGTTCATGCAAAGTGCATGAATATATCAGGAAAGCTTCCTTCCAAAGCTAACGGAAATCTTATTGTGGGGTAACTAGTTTCTGGCCTAAATCTCATGGGATTTTTTTTTCACCCATACTTTCTATCTAAGTGGTTATTTTAAAACAGTTATTATTCTTTACTTAGGTGTTTAAGCTTTAAAAATGTTTCCAAGCCTAGGTTTAGGTATCCTAATTACCTTT
>NW_020259652.1:0-4835 GCF_003255815.1 Theropithecus gelada | reverse complement strand
GCACCAAGCTGAATTCCTTTTCCCAGTTGGAACAAAAAAGATTCTTACGTCAATTTCAAATTGAAAATCTCATTCAATTCTGCAAACAGTTGGTAACCTGAATGTTTATAATTTGAATAAAAAGTAGGATGATTTTGAAGGAGGAATTGAGTTTTTAAAATTCAGGTCTCTCAAATGGGAATAGAAGAGCAGTTCTCTGTGCAATGCATTGCCTGCTGTTTTCATTAAACAGTATCTGTGCTTTCTTTGAACCTTTGCCTCGTAAAAATAGAAAAAAAAAAATCAAATGAATTCAAGTCAAACAGTTGTAGTTTTTGGTATAGCTGTTGTATTTCACCAAAATGTCAAGTACTTAAATGCAGATGGTTTATGTGTTTCCTGCTATTTTCAGAATGACACTCCTTGGATTGAAGCTGGTATTGATGAAACTGATGCGCATTACCACCTCCTCAGGAGCTGGAAGAACTCACCCATAGGAGAAGTATAAAAGCAATGAAAGCACCTGCTCTGAACCAGAGAGGAAGCTGCCTGGAAATAGAGCTCTGCTTGTTTCCTTAGCTATGTCATCCTAATGACTTAATAAAAAGCTTCTAAGCAAACAAATCATGTTTGATCACAACTTACAACACAAGAAGATAATTCAACAAGCACCCACATTTAAAACGTGCTTAATTATTAATTTATTTGCAGTGAAATTTGCAAAACTTCCTTATAATCACACACTTACTATTTATTTTTCAATTAATTTAAATGTTTAATTTTTATAAATTGCTAAATAATAATATTGTTTAAAAGAGTTGATTACAAAATAGTGAGTTATGTTTTCATGTTTCATGTTTTCAAACATTGTTTTGTATTTAACCACAAATTATTAACAAGACCTAATCCTTGTATTTGTCTGCTATTTAAATTATGGTAACATGTTCTAATCTAGATATTTGGATAAAATATTTGGAATCAAGTATTTTGGTAAAAGTAAAGAACTCATTTTCTAGTTGATCTTGAGAGGCATAGAGATTGGAGGAGAGACTTTGGAGCCCAAGTATCCAGAGTTATTCCCTTCCTAGATCCCACACTTACTAGCTTTATTCCTCTAGACAATTTACTTAAGCATCTCTGAGCAAAATCTTCCTGGTCTCCAAAACAGAGATAAAACATTAAGTAGATCTCAAGTTTATTGTAAGTTAAAGAAGATACACACTTATAACAGCACCTGTGAAATAGTAATATATACATTTGAGCCTCATTATTTGTGAATTCTGTATTTGAGAATGCATATGCTAGCTGAGATTTATTTGTAACATCAAAATCACCTCTCAAGACATTTTTGCAGTCATTTCTGGACATGTACAGTGGTAAAAAATTTGCGTCACTTGAGTGCACATTCCCAGCTAAAGTTAAGGCAAAGCTCTGTTCTCTTATATGAACTGTATTTTTTTTTTTTAAGTATCCTTTATGCAGTCTGTGTAGTATCACATTTTTTTACATCTTTTACTTTCTGTTGGTGATCTTGCTGCTTAAATGACCTGAAATATAATGCTGAAGTGCTTTCTGGTGTTCCAAAGCATAAGACAGATATAATGTGAGTTATGCAGAACATATTGTACTTGTGTTAGATAAGCTTAAATGAAGCATGAGTTATAATGTTGTTGACCATGAGCTCGATGTTTATGAATCAACACTACATTCCATAAAATGGCTTTAAGGAAAAACACACATAAAGCTAAGTTATATATTGATATGTTGAATAAAATGTTCTGATTAGAAGTTCACAAAAATCTAAACTACTAGTTTCCGTAGAAGCAATGTTCTAGTATTCACTAATTCAGAGTTAGTAACTATGCTATAGAATATAACTGCTAAGAACAAGAATCAACTGCATAAACAATATGATATACATAATAAGAAAAACAAATACATTATAAATGTGTATTTGCTACCTATGATGGTTAATATTTTGTGTCAGCTTGACTGGGCCATGCAGTACTTAAACACTTGGCCTAACATTATTCTGGCTGTATCTTTGAGGATGTTTCTGGATGAGATTGACATTTGAGTTGGTAGGTTTAGTTAAGGAGATTGCCTTTCCTAATATGAGTGGGGCTCATCCAATCAGTTGAAGCTTTGAGTAGAACAAAAAGGCTGAAGTTTCTCACTTAACTACTTTGATCTGAGACATTGGTCTTTTCTGGTTTTTGGACTTAAATGTCAACCCTTCTTGGGACTTGAGCCTACCAGCTTTTGGACTGGAGCTACACATTGGCTTTCCTGGGTCTCCACCTAACTCTGACTTCAAATCTTGGGACTTCTTATCTTCCATCATCATGAAAGCTAATTCCCATTAATTAATTTCAGGGCCCTTTATATCAGAGTACTGCAATGAATTTCTGTGGAAGGAGGAACATAGAGAAGAAGGTATTTACAAATAAATTAGATTCACATGGTTGCCATATTTTTTTTTATTTGGCAACATTAGTTGTTAATTGTAAATTCTAGTGGGGAAATATTTTTAAGACTGGAATTCTGTATGCAGGAAAAACAATAGTATAAGACTAAGTCAATGGTTTTGTAAAATGTATAATAGTAATAAAGAGTTAATTATGGTGCCTAACTTAAAAAACAATACGAAAATAAAGCAAGACTTCCAGGAAAGATAGAATTAATTTTTAAAAGGTAATTGAAAGAATGCTGAGTATTGTGACATATATTAATATCAGGAGAACCCACTCCCAATGTTTAAAGTGGGCTCTTTTCTATTTCCTGGGTGTCTCGGCTGGTTTGAGAAATAAAGGGAAAGAGCACAAGAGAGAGAAATTTAAAGCTGGGTGTCTGGGGGAGACATCACATGTTGGCAGGATCCGTGATGTTCCCTGAGCCGTAAAACCAGCAAGTTTTTATTAGCAATTTTCAAAAGGGGAGGGAGTGCACGAATAGGGTGTGGGTCACAGAGATCACATACTTCACAAGGTAACAAAATATCACAAAGCAAATGGAGGCAGGACGAGATCACAGGACCACCGGATGAGGTGAAATTAAAATTGCTAATGAAGTTTCAGCACGCATTGTCATTGATAACACCTTATCAGGAAACAGGGTTTGACAGCAGGCAACCTGTCTGACCAAAATTTATTAGGCAGGAATTTTCCATGTCCTAATAAGCCTGGGAGCACTACAGGAGACCGGGGCTTATTTCATCCCTTCAGTTTCGACCATAAAAGATGGCACACCTTGAAGGGGCCATTCATAGGCCTACCTTCAGGGCACATTCTCTTTCTCAGGGATGTTCCTTGCTGAGAAAAAGAGTTCAGCGATATTTCTCCTATTTGCTTTTGAAAGGGGAGAAATATAGTTCTGGAAAAAGAATTCAGCGATATTTCTCCTATTTGCTTTTGAAAGCGGAGAAATATAGTTCTGTTCTGTCTGGCTCACTGGCGGCCAGTTTAGTTACCTCCCTTGTTCCCTGAAAATCGCTGTTATCCTGTTCTTTTTTAAGATGCCCAGATTTCACATTGTTCAAACACACATGCTCTACAAACAATTTGTGCAGTTGGCACAATCATCACAGGGTCCTGAGGCAACATTCATCCTCCTCAGTTTACGAAGAAAATGACGGGATTAAGAGATTAAAGTAAAGACAGGCATAGGAAATCACAAGGGTATTGATTGGGGAAGTGATAAGTGTCCATAAAATCTTCACAATTTATGTTCAGAGATTGAAGTAAAGACAGGCATAAGAAATTATAAAAGTATTAATTTGGGGAACTAATAAATGTCCATGAAATCTTCGCAATTTATGTTTTTCCGCCGTGGCTTCAGCCAATCCCTCCGTTTGGGGTCCCGGACTTCCTGCAATATATTAAGAAATAATTTTGTTCAAATTCTCACAGAAATTCAGACAATTCAGCCAACTCAGAGTACAATATCTTTAAGAAGAAACTGGATTTTTATCTTAATGGAAATAATAAAAAGGCATATACTTATTCTGTGAACTACCACTAATCAAAATGAAATTCAGAGGAAAACAAATCTGGAAGAAAGGGCAAGAGATCAGGTGCAGGGCCTCATTCCTGTAATTCCAGCACTTTGGGAGGCTGAGGTAGGAGGATTACTTGGGCCCATGAGTTCGAGACTAGTCTGGGCCACATCAGGAGACCTCATCTTTACAAAAAAATTTTAAAAAATCTAGTCAGAGGGGGTGTGGCTGTAGTCCAAGCTACTTGGGAAGCTTAGGTAGGAGGGTCACTTTAACCAGGGAGGTCAAGGCTGCAGTGAACCATGATTACTCCACTGCACTCCAGCCTGGGAGTCTAAAAAGATTCTGTCTCTTCAAAATAAAGGGGACATGGGTGGCACAAAAAAGATATTATCCATATAGAACATAAAACATTTGGTATAGAATTTTTTTTTTTTTTTTTTTGAGATGGAGTCTCGCTCTGTTGCCCAGGCTGGATGGAGTGCAGTGGCGCGATCTCGGCTCACTGCAAGCTCTGCCTCCCGGGTTCATGCCATTCTCCTGCCTCAGCCTCCTGAGTAGCTGGGACTACAGGTCCCCGCCACCGCGCCCAGCTAATTTTTTGTATTTTTTAATAGAGACGGGGTTTCACCATGGTCTCGATCTCCTGACCTTGTGATCTGCCCGCCTTGGCCTCCCAAAGTGCTGGGATTACAGGCGGGTATAGAATTTTAATTATATTATTAAATACATATAAAATATGAGACAAAGAAGGAAGATGAAGATTAGTATAAAAAGTTAAAATCTTTGTATTTCATAAGTATTTTTGTGGTTACTAAACACAAAATTCTATAACAACTTTATTAACTTTTGTATGAACAAT
>NW_020259651.1:0-9866 GCF_003255815.1 Theropithecus gelada | reverse complement strand
TGGGACCTTGGGCCGGGAAACACTGTGTAGTGCATGCCATGCTGAGAAAGCAGAAGGACCCTGATGATGTAGAAATGTGTGTCTAGGATGCATCTCTGGAAGGTGAGTGCCATTCTGCATGGCTCCCTCCCAGTCAATCAATCTGGAGAAAGAAACAGCCCCATCCCCACAAGCGCTGACATGCAGAGAACCTACAAATAAAAAGTGGTCTTGATCCACTTCAACAGCGGTCTGGTATCTGCTGTTTCCAGGATAACTGTTCAAGAATGTTCGATGCAAGTGCTGGGATCTTCCCTCTGCTGGCACCGGGTGAGTGAGCCTCATTAGAGCACTCTGTCCAACGGCCTCACCGGGAGAAGGATGTGAGTCTCTACATTTAGAGCCGAGAGCCCAGCTTGAGTAAGAGGAAACGGGGCAGGAATTTTATGCCTCAGGTGGTGAATATAGAATTCCTGATGAGCAATTGTTGAACCTGGAATATATCCCATCCTAATCATCTCACCTATACCAGATTAACCAGAGGGCGCTTTTGGAAGAGAAGAATTTCATAGGCTTATGATGAGAATAAACAAGAAATACATTTTGCCATGCAACTTTTAAACCTAACAGAAATGACTCATTGGAATTTTAATTGCACTTGCTATGGAACCATTATCTTGACATAAATCATCTCACGTATAATTTAAACCCATAGCCTGCATCAGGATCTTGTTCTATTGATTCAATCAGTCTTTTGTGTCTCTACACCATATTATTACATGTAATGGACATCACTCATTACTTGAATTCATGTAAATTTATTTGGCAGAGCAATCAGATCATGGATGCAGATTAGTGGTTACACAAGTGAAACACATGTTAGAAATGACTGGCTTGGGAATAATTTTCTACAAAAAAAACACTTGGTCATAATGGGAAATTGCTGTCTTCCCATTTTCAAAACTTTCTCTCTCCTTTACCAACTGACACGAAACTGCCATCCGTAGTATTATGGTGGAGAAAGCGCTATTACTTTTTTAACAGAAAGCGTTTCTGTTAGGTTTAAAAGTCACATGGAAAAATGAATATAGATATTTATCAGACTGTAGTCCTTATATTAAGAAAGCATAGACTGGGCACAGTGACTCACGTCTGTAATCCCAGCACTTGGGGAGGCCGAAGCGGGTGGATCACGAGGTCAGGAGATCGAGACCATCCTGGCCAAGATGGAGAAACTCCATCTCTACTAAAAATATAAAAATTAACTGGGTGTGGTGGCACGCACCTGTAGTCCCAGTTACTCAAAAGGCTGAGACAGGACAATCACCTGAATCCAGGAGGCGGAGGCAGCAGTGAGCCGAGATCGTGCCACTGCACGCCAACCTGGTGACAGAGTGAGATTCCGTCTCAAACAAACAAACAAACAAACAAAAAATGTAAATTTAGAGCACTATTGTCAATGGAATTTATTAAGAGCATAATTTTTCTATGCATTTACAACTAAAATACAGGATTCAGGTTTATTTTCATGAAAAAAGTGTCATATAAAAATAATGCATTTATTCATTCTTTGAATCATTTTCTTATGACAACACAGCACTAAATATTTCCTCTCTAAAATACTGTCAGTAAAATACTTGTGAAATTCTAAGAATTTGAGAAGGAAATAAAAATCTCATACAATTCTGCATTTTTTCTGTGGTACATTACGTAAACTTTATGTTTTCCATCTGAATTACGTTGTTTATTTTCAAAGCCCACTATTGGAATTGCAAGAATTCCATTTTCAGTCAGCAAAACGTAACTGAGGCAAATCAAGCTATTTTAGTATTAGGATTTATATCTGACTTGGGTTTTAAAAATCTATAAGTAGTAAAAAAAAATCAAACATTATAACTAATTATTCATGGTCATACTCCCGTGAGGACAGCTGGTGCAGAATGCTTTCTCCACCATAATACTAGAGAAGGCAGTTTCCTGGGAGTGGTAAAGGAGAGAGAACGTTTGGAAAGTGGGACGATAGCAATTTCCCAATATGACCAAGTATTATCATGTATAAAGCTATCCCCGAACCAGTCGTTTCTAATATGTATGTACTTCACTGTGTTACCACTAACCTGCATCCATGATCTGATTGTTCTGCCAAATAAATGGACTGGACAAATGTGGGCCAGACAGGGAGGGTGAGGATGAGCTTTCATTCACTCTCCCTTCATCAGAGCTGGTTGCTCCCAGAGCACGTGGCCACCTGTGGCAGCTGATGGGGCCTTAACATATGGAACTGAAACACAGCTGTGGCTCTCATGGGCCAGAGACCTCAGCAGCAAACTCTGCCCTGTATTCTCCAACAGCCTCCTCTTCTGTAGTCTCAGAGACCCTGCCGAGCTGCTCCCCAGACAAGCAGTGCATGTGAGCAGCTGGGACACACCAGCAGGGAGGTTTCTGTTCAGGTCTGTACCACTGTGGGAGGATTTTGTAAAGCTTGCATGCAGTAATAAACCCCAACATCCTCAGCCTCCACCCTGCTGATTTTCAGTGTGAAATCAGTGCCTGACCCACTGCCACTGAACCTGTCTGGGACTCCAGAGGCCCGTTTGGAAACCAAATACATCAGGAGCTGTGGAGACTGGCCTGGCTTCTGCAGGTACCAATCCAAATAGGTTTTTCCATCACTGTATACAAGGCTCTGACTAGACCTGCAGGAGATGGAGGCCGGCTCTCCAAGGGTGACAGGCAGGGAGAGTGGAGTCTGGGTCATCACAATATCCCCACTGGATCCTGAAATAATAACAGAGATGTGCAAAGTTATATAGACACATTATATGCAACTTTCATTATTTCCCTAAGAAACTGATTTTGTAGTTACATATTTTTAACAAGTTTTGATTTATATCATAAAAAGTAGGCTTTTTAAAATGAACCTATTATTTACTAGCCAACAGGGAACTCTTCAGTTTCAAGATATTAATCAGAACACTGGTCATTGTTCTTGGGAGATGATTCATGCTTATTCTTGAGACAAAAATATGAATTTATGAATTTTCATTCCTGGAGCAAAGACCATGGGCCTCTAACACACAGTTGAAATAAATATAGGAAGCTGTGGTGCCCCCAGAACTCACCCTCCCACCCTGTTTTCCCATCTCATTTTAATCCTCTCCTTACCAGGGAGCCAGAGCATTAGCAGTCCCAGGAGCTGAGCAGGGAGCCTCATTGTGAGAAGATGACCTGAGGAGTCCTGATCAGTCAAGGCAAGGTTAGAGCTGAGCTTTTATCTCAGACTCACAAGGAAAGGTCTTCCCTAGGGGACAACATGCAAATCACCTGGTGGGTGCAGCAGTGTGAAAAGGGTCAGTGGTGTAGGGGGGGATGTCTCTTCAGTGAACAATGTGACATAAAATGTTCTTTGGAGCAAAACAAACATAGTTCAAGTCAAGTTTGCCTGTGGTCAAGGGAAGAAGGCTCTGACTGTGAAAGTTGGGACCTTAGGCAGGGACACATTGTGCAGTGCATGCCACACTGAGAAAGCACAAACACCCTGACAATGTGGAAATGTGTTTCTAGGATGCATCTCTGGGAGGTAAACGTTATCCTGCATGGCTCCCTCCCAGTCAATCTAGAGAAGAAAACAGCCCCGTTCCCACAAGCCCTGATGGACAGAGGGCCTGCAAATGAAAAGTGCTCTTGAGCCAGTTCAAGTGTTGCCTGGTGTCTGCTGTTTCCTGGGTAACTGGTCAACATTGTTCAATGCAAGGGTTTGAATCTCCCCTTCTCTGGCACCTGATGAGTGAGCCCCTTGAGAGTGCTCTGTCCAAGGGCCTCACAGGGAGAATGATGTGGGTCTTTACATTTAGAGCCAAGAGCCCAGTGTAAGTAAGAGGAAAGGGCGCAAGAATGTTATGCCTCAGGCAGTGAATATAAAATTCCTGGTGACCAACCTTTCAATCTGGGATGTATCCCATCATGATCATCTCACATGTACAAGATTAACCAGCAGGCTCTCATAGGGAAGAATTTCCTAGGTTAATGATACAGACAAATAAGAAGTAACATTGCATGATGTTTTTCTGAGTGGTGCTTAGGAAAACTCTTCTCACACAGTCTCCCTGGTCATGTGGGATCAGGTCCTATCAGGGCTTCCAGGTCCTTGCCAACTCTGAGTGAGACCTGAGTCTCCTCCAGCCTGGATGTGGTGCATCCACTGCCATGAGTCTGCAGTTGAGAAGGAAATTGTCTACGTGAGAAGAGCAAGGACTGCATCTACAGTTTTATGTCTCAGGATAACCTGTACCTGAAACTGACATTCTCATGGTTTCATGTAACGATGTGCACTGCTCAGGGATGTGAGTCTGCCCCACAGCTGATCATTATAAAGGGAAACAATATCATATTTCTTCATTTGTTAGTGATGTACTTAATACTTAATTGAACAGCTCCTGAATAATGGTGTCAGCTCCAAACACTATCACAAGGACAGTCACGTTTCGAAAAAAAAC
Source organism: Theropithecus gelada (assembly GCF_003255815.1). Lineage (NCBI taxonomy): Eukaryota > Metazoa > Chordata > Mammalia > Primates > Cercopithecidae > Theropithecus > Theropithecus gelada. The sequence continues at coordinate 5,391 of NW_020259651.1, read as the reverse complement.
AAAAGCAAAAACAAAACAAAACAAACAAATGAACAAACCAAAAAACCAGGAACAATTGAAATACTAGCTTGCAGTGCTGTGTAATCTTGGGTAATTTGACAGAAATTCTTATTTAATTGCCCAAGAATACAAATAAATTAAATTCTAGGTAAGATTCCAGAGAAAAGCTTGGTTTAAATATCTTCACAAATATTTTTGAGGAATTATTTTGAGTGAAACCATGCAAAGCATACATTTTCCATCACACTACCATTAGAATATGGGAGTCAGGTTTATTTTCAGGTAATGACCACATCGTGTAAAAATTATACATTCACTTATTTCAAAACCTTTTATTGCTTTTTGTGATAATTTAGAACCCAAATTGTCATTTCTAAATGACTAGTAAGTTTCAAAAGGAATCTTCCTATTCCGGGACAATGATGTGGGGTCGAAAGGCTAAGAGAACCACTGCAAGAACCTGGAGAGAAAACAATACAAAATTTTATATTAATAACATCAGAGAACGGTGGAAGAAATGAGAACGAAGTGACCTGAAATTCCAAAGTGAATAGGATCCCTTCTGGCTGAGCTGATGCTCTCCTGACATTTTGTCCTCCTGCCAAATCTGCCAAGTTTGCATGTGGACACAAGCTCTGTCTTGGCACAGGAGAGGAGGTCTCCTGGGAAAAATGAATCGGGTGGACCCTCAGGGGTTGCACAGGGAAGCCTCTTTACAGGTCTGTATCCTCCATGGGGGCATTTGCTGAGTTCTGAGTCATCAGACAGCTGGAGGAGATGGGCTAGAAGAACATGAAACTCCCACAGACTCAGCATGTTCTTCCAAATCCTCAGACTTGCACAGAACACTCTGAATACATGTCTGAATCATGGACATCGTTCTGGATCCCCACTGCCCCCCACTGCTGGTGTAGACTGTGCTTGGCCTTCCGCTCAGCATGTCAGTGTTTGTGACATCTCCAGACCCAACCAGTGGTCTCTGCTAAACCTCCTCTAGGGGCAGAATGAGTTTCAGAAGCTCTGCTTGGCTGTCGTGATTTGACTTGGACTGAATGACATGACGTCAGGTCTCCTTGCACAAGGACTTCACTAAACCTTTGGTGATTACAGACCTAAAACTCTATTCATGACATTACTTTCCTTTGGGACTCCTGGTGGCACAGGCTCCATCCAGGAAGCCAGGCAGCAGTGCCTTTAACTACGTGATTCTTCACAAGAAACATATTTGGACCCTTTGTGGGTCCACATCAACTGCCATGCCCACCACCATCCACATCCCCACCCACCATAAACCAAGAGCAGTTTAACTGAACAATAGCTGACCTCTCCTGTATCCCCTCATGCCCCACTTCCTGCAGTCTGTCCAATCCTGAATTCTGAACTTTGCGGAATAAAAAAGTTTACGACATTCTTTATTTTCCCAGTGATCCATGGAAAATACTACATCTTTAGTATACTACATCTTCCAAGATTTGCTTTTTATTTCTAAAATCAACTTTTGGAATTTCAAGAACCCCCTTTTTCTGTCAGTGAGAGGCAATTGTAATAAAAAGAAAAAGGTTCAGTATTAGTATCTTATATCTGCTATGAAATTACAAAATCTATTGGACACTCACTACCAAGATGTTACTGATTGTCCTCAGCCAGATCCCTCTGAGGAGAACTAGTGGAGAATGCTGTCTCTACTGTCTTAGGGAGTGGGCAATGAGTGCTAAGTAGAATAAGTGGAAGTTACAAAAAAAAAGTAGGAAAATGCCAATTTTAAATATAACCAAATATTCTCTTAAAAATATGGCTAGGTGCGCTGGCTCATGCCCGTAATGCCAGCACTTTGGTAGGCTAAGCCCAGTGGATCACTTGAGGTCAGGAGTTTGAGACCAGCCTGGCCAACATGGTGAAACCCTGTCTCTACTAATAATACAAAAATGAGCTGGGCGTGTTGGTGAGAGCCTGTAATCCCAGCTACTTGAAAGATGAGGCAGGAGAATTGCTTGAAACTGGGAGGCAGAGGTTGCAGTGAGCTGCGATCATTGCTCCACTGCCCTCCAGCCTGGGTGACAGAGAGAGACTCTGTCTCAAAAAAAAAAAATCTATCTATATCTATATCTATATATCTATATCTATATCTATCTATCCTATATCAAACTGTTAAACCTTAAGATGTATTGAATGTGTTTTGCCAGAAATGATCAATTGTCTGGCTGTTTTGCTGAATAAATTTAATAAACAACTGTAAGCAAGGAGGGAGGATGAAGATGAGTTTCCATCCTCCTTTCCTTTTCTTCCTGATTTTTGACTCACAGGGCCCTAGAACCTCCTCATACTCCTGCTACTTATGACAGTCAAGGCTGTGTCAGGTGACAGGAACATCAACAAGAGTGGGAATCTGGTGTGATGGCTCATCCCTCTAATCCCAGCACTTTGGGAGGCCGACTTGGGTGGATGACTTGAGCCTAGGATTTCAAGAGCAACCTGGGCAACATGGTGAAAACCCATATCTACAAAAAACCTTACAAAAATTAATCAGGCTTGGTGGCGTGCACCCTGCGTTTCCAGCTACTCTGTAGGCTGAGGTGGGAGAATCACTTGAGCTTGGGATTTCAAGGTTGCAGTGAGCCATGATCACACCACTGCACTTCATGCTGGGTAACAGAGTGAGACCCTGTCTTGAAAACATAAAGAAGTAAATAAACTGGTAGTGCTTGAGGTGCAGCTGAGGATTGATGGCCCAGAGTCCTCAACAGCAAACCTGAGTTCTCCAACAGCCTCCGCTTTTGCAGACTCAGAGACCCTGCTCAGCTGCTCCCCAGACAAGCAGCACATGTGGGCAGCTGGGCAACCCCAGCAGAGAGGTTTCTGTTCCAGGATGTAGCACTGTGGGGGGGGGGCATTGTGTAGTTTGCACGCAGTAATAAACCCCAACATCCTCAGCCTCCACTAGGTTGATTTTCAGTGTGAAATCAGTGTCTGACCCACTGCCACTGAACCTGTCTGGGACCCCAGAGGCCCAGTTGGAAACCTCATAAATCAAGAGCTGTGGAGACTGGCCTGGCTTCTGCAGGTACCAATGTAAATAGGTGTTTCCATTACTATGCAGGAGGCTCTGACTGGACCTGCAGGAGATGGAGGCCGGCTCTCCAGGTGTGACGGGCAGGGACAGTGGAGTCTGGGTCAACAGAATGTCCCCACTAGTTCCTGGAATGATGATAGAAAAGGGCAAAGTTACATAAAAATATTATGTATCACGTTCATAATTTTCGATTTATTATCCCAGCCTATATAATTTCTTTGCAATTTCAAGAATATCCAGTTTCAAAAAGAACTCAACAGGCACAAAGAGGTCTCCTATACCATCACCCTCTTTCTAATACTTGAGTTTCTTCAGGGCATATATCCTTCCTTCTTCTAAAGTCTTCCTCACTCAGAGATCCGTACATCATATGTTTCATGCTGGAGAACAAGACCTACACATCTAACATGTGGATGGAACACACATGGGAGGCAGTGGGGCCCCAAGAGCTCACCCTCCCACCCCATTCTCCTCCCTCATCTGCCTGCTGTCCTTACCAGGGACCCAAAGCATTAGCAGTTCCAGGAGCTGAGCAGGGAGCCTCAGTGTGAGAAGGCGACCTGAGGAGTCCTGATCAGTCAAGGCAAGGTAAGAGCTGAGCTTTTATCTCAGACTCACAAGGGAAGGTCCTCCCGGGGGATAATATGCAAATCCCCTGTGGGTGTAGTGGGGTGGAAAGAGCCAAAGGGATGGTGGGAGCCTCTCTTGAGGGCAAAATGACTTAAATATTGTCTCTGTTTAGAGAGACCAATAGAGATAAAATCTATGCCGCATGAGTAAGATAAATTCCCTTTTCCCTTTGTCTACTCTCTAAGATTTCTTGTTTCTTAGAATTTCCCAGGTGAATTTCTCACTTCTCCTTAGTAAGGTTAAGATTCCATAAATATATGATGATTCTTGTTTTTTTTATTCACATTGAATTAAGAGTAAAGGATTGGCTTCTTAAATTTTTTAATTGATATAAAACACTCACAAAGGATGGAAATGTTAAATATGCAACTAAGTTTTAGGTATGTTCTCCATCCTGATGAATCTCTAGAATATTTCAAATTCTCCAGACTCAACCGTCGTACACCTTCCCAGGCAACAATTGCTCCCCCATCCCAATCAAGGTAACTGGTATTCTGATATTCATTATAATAATTTGATTTTCCCTGTGCTACAATCTCATATAAATTGAAGTAAACACTTTTGTTTGACTGCTTCTTGCTTCTTTCTTCTTTCTTTATTATTTTTGAAGTATTCTTTTCTCCCTGTGCATTCAAGCCACTATCTGCTGTGATTTCCTGTGATTTTGAAGAATTTCCTCTTGAATGTCTTATAGAGCACATCTCTGCAAGTAATCATTTCTCTTCATTTTCTAATAAAGAAATCTTTTTACTTTACCTTTATTTTTGAAGCATGTTTTAACAGGATATTGAACCATTTGTTGAGTACCCCCGACCTAGCATTTAAATATGTAATCCCACTGTCTTCTAGCCTCTATCCGTCTCTGAACAGTTAGCCAGTTATTTCATTATTGTGTTTCTGGTATAATGAGCCAGTTTTTTCTTGATACAATTGAGATTTTCTCTTTGTCTGGTTCATCATTTTAACTATAATATGTACAGTTGTAGTTTATCCTGAACGGTTACACTACTATTTAGGGTAACGCATGGCATTTATCCTGAATAAGTTTCATTATTTTTTCTGTGTTTTCTTTTTTTTTTCTTGATCCTACAGACCAATGTCTTTTATTACTCTTGATGTATTTGCCATTAGTTCTCAGCACTCTCAGGTATGCCATCTCCCAGTGATCCTTTCTGTGTGGTTTTTCTCTGTGTTTCACTTCACTGTGTGGCTGGATGTTTTCTATTTGTTTTATGTCTTAGGCAATTTCCACAGCGGCCACAGGACCAGGCTCTGGAGTGCTGGTGCACTTGGAGTGACAGCACACTTGGAGTGACAGCAACTCTGGGCCTGGGCCTGGGCTGGTCCACATGGAGGTGGCTCAGTGTCTGAGTTGCCAGCACTGGATGAGGCCCTGGAGCCTGAGTTTAGGGCATTGAAGCCCCCTCCTAGGCGGCACAGCAGGGGATGCTTCTTGAGAGGGTGTGGGAGGAGAGTTTCACAGCATCGTCCTCTCTGAGGTGATGTGATTATAGCTGCAGGTTACCTTAATGCCAAAAGCAGCAGTGTCCTCTGTGGCGCAGGCTGCTATAATCCTCAACAATGAACCCTAATGGGCCTCCTCTGGGAATGTTGTAGGGTCGGGGCTGCCTGGGGGTTTACTTAGGTCATCAGCTGCAAAGGCTGCAGGGTCCTTTACAGAGCAGACCATG
>NW_020259650.1:0-4836 GCF_003255815.1 Theropithecus gelada | reverse complement strand
GAACAGATATTTAGGATCCCTTTGAAGACTATAGGGCCAAAGGAAATATCCTCTGATAACAAATAGAAAGAATCTTTCTGAGAAAGTTCTTTGTGTTCTGTGAAATCATCTCACGGAGTTACAGCTTTCCCCTCAAGAAGACTTTCGCTAAGACAGTTCTTGTGGAATTGGCAAAGTGATATTTGGAAGCCCATAGAGGGCTATGGTGAAAAAGGAAATATCCTCCGATGAAATCTGGAAAGAAGCTTGCTAAGAAACGACTGAGTGTTCTGTTAATTCATCTCACAGAGTTACATCTGTATTTCGTGGATCTCTTTGCTGGCATTATTTCTGTAGAAGGTGAGAACAGATATTTCGGATCCCTTTGAAGACTACAGGGCCAAAGGAAATATCCTCCGATAACAAAGAGAAAGAAGCTTTCTGAGAAACTTCTTTGTGTTCTGGGAAATCATCTCACAGATTTACAGCTTTCCCCTCAAGAAGCCGCTCGCTAAGCCTGTTCTTGTGGAATGCGCAAAGTGATATTTGGAAGCCCATATTGGGCTATGGTGAAAAAGGAAATGTCCTCAGAGAAAAAGTGGAAAGAAACTTTCTGAGAAACTGCTTTGTGATGTGTGACTTCCACTCACAGAGTTACTTCTGTATTTCGTGCACCTCTTTCCCAGCCTTATTTCTCTGGAATCTGAGAACAGACATTTCGGATCCCTTTGAAGATTATAGGGCCAAAGGAAATATCCTCCGATAACAAAGAGAAAGAAGCTTTCTAAGAAACTTCTTTGTGTTCTGTGAAATCGTCTCACATAGTTGCCGCTTTCCCCTGAAGAAGCTTTTTGCTAAGACAGTTCTTGTGGAATTTGCAAAGTGATATTTGGAAGCCCTTAAAGGGCTACGGTGAAAAAGGAAATATCCTCCGATGAAATCTGGAAAGAAGCTTTCTGAGAAACTGCTTAGTGTTCTGTGAATTAATCTCTCAGAGTTACAGCTTTCCCCTCAAGCAGCCGCTCGCTAAGCCTGTTCTTGTGGAATTCGCGAAGTGATATTTGGAAGACCATAGAGGTCTATCGTGAAAAAGGAAATATCCTCACAGAAAAACTGGAAAGAAGCTTTCTGAGAAACTGCTTTGTGATGTGTGACTTCCACTGACGGAGTTACATCTGTATTTCGTGGATCTCTTTGCTAGCCTTATATCTGTGGAATCTCAGAAAAGATATTTCGGATCGCTTTGAAGAATAGAGGGCCAAAGGAAATGTCCTCCGATAAGAAAGAGAAAGAAGCTTTCTGAGAAACTTCTTTGTGTTCTCTGAAATCACCTCACAGAGTTACAGCTTTCCCCTCAAGAAGCCTTTCGCTAAGACAGTTCTTGTGGAATTGGCAAAGTGATATTTGGAAGCCCATAGAGGGCTATGGTGAAAAATGAAATATCCTCAGATGAAATCTGGAAAGAAGCTTTCTGAGAAACTGCTTAGCGTTCTGTGAATTCATCTCACAGAGTTACAGCTTTCCCTTCAAGAAGCCGCTCGCTAAGACAGTTCTTGTGTAATTGGCAAAGTGGTATTTGGAAACCCATAGAGGGCTATGGTGAAAAAGGAAATATCCTCAGATGAAATCTGGAAAGAAGCTTTCTGAGAAACTGTTTGTGATGTGTGACTTCCACTCACCGAGTTATATCTGTATTTCATGGATGTCTTTGCTAGTCTTATTTCTGTGGAATCTGAGAACAGATATTTCGGATCGCCTTGAAAACTAGAGGGCCAAAGGAAATATCCTCCGGTAACAAAGAGAAAGAAGATTTCTGAGAAACTTCTTTGTGTTCTGTGAAATCATCTCACCGAGTTACAGCTTTCTCCTCAAGAAGCCTTTCGCTCAGACAGTTCTTGTGGAATTTCCAGTGTGTTATTAGGAAGATAATAGAGCTCAATGGTGAAAAAGAAAATATCCTCCGATGAAATCTGGAAAGAAGCTTTCTGAGAAACTGCTTAGTGTTCTGTGAATTCATCTCACAGGGTTACCGCTTTCCCCTCAAGAAGCCGCTCGCTAAGCCTGTTCTTGTGGCATTCCACAGTGATATTTGGAAGCGCGTGGTGGGCTATGGTGAAAAAGGCAATATCGTCAGAGAAAAACTGGAAAGAGGCTTTCTGAGAAATTGCTTTGTGATGTGTGACTTCCACTCTCAGAGTTACATCTGTATTTCGTGGATCTCTTTGCTAGCCTTATTTCTGTGGACTCTGAGAACCGATATTTCAGATCCCTTTGAAGATTATAGGGCCATAGGAAATATCCTCCGATAACAAAGAGAAAGAAGCTTTCTGAGAAACTTGTTTGTGTTCTGTGAAATCATCTCACAGAGTTACAGCCTTCCCCTAAAGAATCCTTTCGCTAAGACAGTTCTTGTGGAATTTGCAAAGTGATATTTGGAAGCTAATAGATGGCAATGGTGAAAAAGGAAATATCCTCCGATGAAATCTGGAAAGAAGCTTTCTGAGAAACTTCTTTGTGTTCTGTTAAATCATCTTACAGAGTTATAGCTTTCCCCTCAAGAAGCCGCTCGATAAGCCTGTTCTTGTGGAATTCGTAAAGTGATGATCCGAAGCCCATAGAGGTATATGGTGAAAAAGAAAATATCCTCAGAGATAAATTGGAAAGAAGCTTTCGCAGAAACTGGTTAGTGATGTGTAACTTCCACTCACAGAGTTAAATCTGTATTTCCTGGATCCCTTTGGTAGCCTTATTGCTGTTTAATCAGAGTCAGATATTTCGGATCCCTTTGAAGACTATAGGGCCGAAGGAATTATCCTCCGGTAACAAAGAGAGAGAAGCTTTCTCAGAAACTTCTTTATGTTCTGTGAAATCATCTCAAAGAGTTACAGCTTTCCCCTCAAGAAGCCTTTCGCTAAGACAGTTCTTGTGGAATTGGCAAAGTGATATTTGGAAGCCCATAGAGGGCTATGGTGAAAAAGGAAATATCCTCAGATGAAATATGGAAAGAAGCTTTCTGAGAAACTCCTTAGTGTTCTGTGAATTCATCTCACAGAGTTACAGCTTTACCCTCAAGAAGCCGCTCGCTAAGCCTATTCTTGTGGAATTGTCAAAGTGATATTTGGAAGCCCATATTGGGCTACAGTGAAAAAGGAAATGTCCTCAGAGAAAAACTGGAAAGAAACTTTCTGAGAAACTGCTTAGTGATGTGTGACTTCCACTCACAGAGTTACAACCGTATTTCGTGGATCTCTTTGCTGGCCTTATTTCTGTGGAATCTGAGTACAGATATATCGGATCCCTTTGAAGACTATAGGGCCAAAGGAAATATCCTCCGATAAGAAAGAGAAAGAAGCTTTCTAAGAAACTTCTTTGTTTACTGTGAAATCATCTCACAGAGTTACAGCTTTCCCCTCAAGACGCCTGTCACTAAGACAGTTCTTGTGGAATTGGCAAAGTGATATTTGGAAGCCCCTACAGGGCTATTTTGAAAAAGGAAATATCCTCCGATGAAATCTGGAAAGAAGCTTTCTGGGAAACTGCTTAGTGTTCTGTGAATTCATCTCACAGAGTTACAGCTTTCCCTCAAGAAGCCGCTCGCTAAGCTTGTTCTTGTGGAATTCGCAAAGTGATATTTCGAAGCCCGTAGAGGGCTATGGTGAAAAAGGAAATATCCTCGGAGAAAAACTGGAAAGAAGCTTTCTGAGAAACTGCTTTGTGATGTGTGACTTCCACGCACAGAGATACATCTGTATTTCGTGGATCTCTTTGCTAGCCTTATTTCTGTGGAATCTGAGAAGAGATATTTCGGATCTCTTTGAAGACTATAGGGCCAAAGGAAATATGCTCCAATAAAAAAGAGAAAGAAGCTTACTGAGAAACTTCTTTGTGTTCTGTGAAATCATCTCACAGAGTTACAGCTTTCCCCTCAAGAAGGCGCTCGATAAGCCTGTTCTTGTGGAATTCGCAAAGTGATGCTTGGACGCCCATAGAGGGATATGGTGAAAAAGGAAATATCCTCAGAGAAAAACTGGAAAGAAGCTTTCTGAGAAACTGCCTTGTGATGTGTGACTTCCAATCACAGAGTTACAACTGTATTTCGTGGATCTCTTTGCTAGCCTTATTGCCGTGGAATCAGAATCAGATATTTCGGATCCCTTTGAAGACTATAGGGAAAAAGGAAATTTCCTCTGGTAACAAAGAGAAAGAGGCTTTCTGAGAAACTTCTGTGTTTTCTCTGAAATCATCTCTCAGAGTTACAGCTATCCCCTCAAGAAGCCTTTCGCTAAGACAGTTCTTGTGGAATTTGCAAAGTGATATTTGGAAGCCCATAGAGGGCTATGGTGAAAAAGGAAATATCCTCAGATAAAATCTGGAAAGGAGCTTTCTGAGAAAGTGCTTAGTGTTCTGTGAATTCATCTCACAGAGTTACAGATTTCCACTCAAGAAGCCGCTCGCTAAGCCTGTTTTTGTGGAAATTGAAAAGTGATATTTCGAAGCCCATAGAGGGCTATGGTGAAAAAGGAACTATCCTCTGAGAAAAACTGGAAAGAAGCTTCTGAGAAACTGCTTTGTGATATGTGACTTTCACTCACAAAGTTTCATCTGTATTTCGTGGACCTCTTTGCTAGCCTTATTTCTGTGGAATCTGAGAACAGATATATCGGATGCCTTGAAGACTATAGGGCCAAATGAAATATCCTCCGATAACAAAGAGAAAGAAGCTTTCTGAGAAACTTCTTTGTGTTCTGCGAAATCATCTCACAGAGTTACAGCTTTCCCCTCAAGAAGCCTTTAGCTGAGGTAGTTCTTGTGGAATTGGCAAAGTGACATTTGGAACCATAGAGGGCTATGGTGAAA
>NW_020259649.1:0-4836 GCF_003255815.1 Theropithecus gelada | reverse complement strand
ACGTTATGCACATGTACCCTACAACTTAAAGTATAATAATAATAAATAAATTTAAAAAAAAAAAAAGAAAAAAGACAGGAGAGAAAAGAACAAAAGATGACTTTAACTTGATTTGAGTCAGACTGATTCTAAAGATGATGGTGTCATTAACGAATATGCACAGCATTGAGGGACGAGATAGCATGGGAGGGAATTGAAGCTCAATTTTTTTAACAAACTAAATTTGAGATACCAGCAAAAAAAAAAAAAAAAAAGAAAAGAAAAAAAATAATTGACATGCAAAGGACAGCATCAGTTGGAATCTAGGAATAGAGCTCTGGGAGATAAGGGAGCCAGGGGAGGCCAGGCGTGGTGGCTCCTGCCTGTAATCCCAGCAATTTGGGAGGCCGAGGCGGGTAGGTCCCTTGAGGTCAGTTGTTCAAGACCAGCCTGGGCAACATGGTGAAACTCATCTCAGCTAAAAATACAAAAATTAGCCAAGTGTGCTGGTGCATGCCTGTAATCCCAACTACTCAGGAGGCTAATGCAGGAGAATTGTTTGAACCTGGTAGGCAGAGGTTACAGTGAGCCAAGACCACACCGTTGCACTCCAGCCTGGGTAACAGAGCAAGACTCCATCTCAAAAAAAAAAAAAAAAAAAAGAGAGAGCAAGAGAGCTAGAGGAGACATATTTGGAAGTCATCTTCTTAGAGAACATAGCCAAATCCACAGAGCTGTCAACAGAGAAAGCAACAAAAGACAGGGGTGGATAAGGTATGCACTCTAGAATTTTAAAATGATCTACATGATCAGACTAAAAGGACCATATTTGTGAATAATACAAAATGATGTTGAATTGTAGTAAGCAGATAAGTAGTTAGACATTTGAAAACCAAACATAACATTTACACTAACAAAGCTTTTGATTTTTTTTCTGAGACTGTTTATCTTATTCGTATACAACTTCTACATGGATATATTAATTTAGCAAAACATTCAGACACTGCAGAACTATGTAGCATGAAAAGGAAAAGCTTTTCTCTTCCTTTCATTGCAGTTCATCCCAATAATAACAACTTGGGGTGTAGCTTCCCATAAAAATGACCTAGGGTACTTTTTACTTTTATTTTGAAATAAACAAGCCTTCTAATACGTTTCTGAAATAGTATAATGAGTTCCCACATACCCTTTACCTAGCTTCCCTCAATGAGAACATTTCTCAGAGCTCTAGTTTATTATTAATTATTATTATCAAAACCAGGAAACTGACATTGGTACAATCAGCTATGAGTTAAACTAGATAAATTATTCAGATTTTACCAGTTTTTACATGCACTCATTTTTATGATACATATACAGTACTATGAAATTGTATCATAGGTATAGATTGTAAAATGCTTCAGATTAAAAAAAATAAAAGTACATAGGGTAAAAACTTTCATAACCAGTGGTATAATATTTGAGGGTAGATTTGGGAGCAAGCTAAGAAATGTGGCCATCTGTTTTGTCCCAGCAGAAGTGGACTGTCAGGCGAACAGGCTGTGCATGGAGAATTTGGTAAATAGCATGCAGGATAGATTATAGCTAAGGGACAATGGAAGAAGGAGGCCAAAGCCAGGAGGGATGTGAGGTCAGGGGAGAGGACAAAGGCTCACATCAGTATGGTGGCATTCGAGAAGCAGAAGAGGCAACTATTCAGGAGACTAGTGAGCCTGGGAAGTCAGGGGATCCATGTTGGTAATGACAAGAAGAAACTAAACATGTGGAAGAGAAAAGGGAGCTAAGCTGGCTGATAAATTAAAAGTGATTACGTTTTTGCCCAGTTCTGAGAAAGCTAAAGGAAAGGTAAAAGAGCGGTTAATACATGAGGAGAGCAAAGGTGATGAAGTTAAATCATGCTGCTGTGATCTGGCATTAGATGCCCAGTCTGCATAATGGAGATCGCATCAGGCTCTTTGGTAGAATTCAACATGTGCTGACATATGTGACGTACTAAAAACTGTGCCTCATTCATAAAAAGGGGCCAGTAAATGTTAGCCATTACCATCATCATCATCCTCGGAGGAGGAAAAGCTGAACAGTATTTATCTTGTGAATTCGGCTAAAGATTAGAGAAACATCTCGAAGATACATCAAATATTTTTCCTTTAGTTTAGTATAACAATACCAATTAAATTAATAAAGGAAGCATTGCGTTTATAGTGTATTTCCAGAATTAAGGTGGAGACAGCAGGTGTCACCCAAAGAATGGAAGGATAGTGCCATTGACTTAAAGAGAGAGACCCCATTTTGGTGAGTAGATGATGTTTTTGGTTTTAAGCATGTGGTAACAGTAAGATATTCCCGCTGAATGTGTCCAGTGGGCAACTAGAGACAAGGAACAGGAACTCAGTAATTAACGAGGGTTTGCTTTGATTGAAGATGGGGCTGGAACTGTAAATTTAGGAGTCATTAGCATAGAAGTGATGTGTAAAGCCATGAGAATGGATGAGCTCTCCCAGGATGTGTTAAAGGAATACAAAAAACTAGCCGGGCGAGGTGGCGGGCGCCTGTAGTCCCAGCTACTCGGGAGGCTGAGGCAGGAGAATGGCATGAACTCAGGAGGCGGAGCTTCCAGTGAGCTGAGATCCGGCCACTGCACTCCAGCCTGGGCGACAGAGCGAGACTCTGTCTCAAAGAAAAAAAAAAAAAAAGGAAGAGACGTCTGGCTTTGGGAAGGCCTACTGCTGAGGGCAAGAGGAAACAAGAGAATCAGTAATGGAAACAAAGAGGAAAAGAGATGCAGAGTTGAAGGTAGGAGAAAGTGAGTGAGACACAGGGCCAAGGTCAGAGCCAAGGTCAGGCAGATTCATCTGCTATGTCCTTGAAGCTGAGCAGTCAGAGAAAACAGACATGAAGAGTCTACAACTGATTGGGTGATACATTCTTTCAAAGACATTGCAAAAATTTAAGAGAGTAATAAGGAGTTCCATGAAAGACTCACTGCTTTGTATATAAATACGCTATTTCTCTTTCTTTCTGCCTGATATTTTATACACATTTCAGTGGGAATACAGTGTTACATAATGTAAAGGGAGTTAGGCGAAAACTCTGCTGTCAGGCTCAAACTCAGAGTGAACTGCTCTGAGTCTGTTTTATTATCAGTAAGATAAGGATATTAATACCTGCTTTATACAGTTGTTTTGAAAATTAAGTAAAATAATTTGCATAAAACACTAGTATCATGCCTGACATAGTTATACAAATTGGTTTATATATGATCATATTCATAAAAATTTATGTGCAGATATATAGCAACAAAATACAAGTTGTCGTTTTTACCAAGGCTGCTGGAAATAAGTGAGACTTGAAATAATTAGGGGAGTGGGGATGTTACCAAGGGAGTCCTTGAGGACAAAATTGGGCCAGAAATCTTACACTTTCCTTTATAAAGAAAACTAATTTAAAATTCATAGGCAATTTAATTTAAGGCTTAAGAAAATGCTACGATCAGTGTTCAGGAATATGTTGGATTAGAAAAAGCATTGTCGTGTATTTTTATGGTAGTAAGAAATTGCACACAATGGAGGTATACATCAACCGGAAGTATTAGATAAATTCTAATACATTCATAAAGTAAACCACTATGTCATGTAAAGATTAAATTTTTTAAAGAAACAAACTTTTCAGGGCTATGTACAAGGTGATTCTGTTTAGAAGATTTGATAGATAAGTACTTCCAATTTTTTTCCTTGCTTTGTTTCTTTCTTCCTTTCTTCCTCCCTTCTTTCCTTTCTTTCTTCTCCTTTGATTTCCTCTTTTTACTTTCTGCCTTTTTTCCATTAAAAAAGAATGTGTTATGTTTATAATAAAATAAACAAAAAGATATTTTGTTTTGATTAAAGAAATATCTCCTAGGTTTTGGAAACCTCTTTTACCACAGTAGGAAGAACATAACCCATTGTATGCAGTCAGCCCAATGTGATTGCTGCACAAAGCATAAAGTGACCCCAAAAAGGAACACAGTCGTAAGACTTCCTCACAGAGTCAATTTCTAGTTGTAGAATATGGAAGATTGTGTTTTCCAGAGATTGCTGCACAAAGCGTAAAGTGACTCCAAAAAGGAACACAGCCGTAAGCCTTCCTCACAGAGTCAATTTCTAGTTGTAGAATATGGAAGATTGTGTTTTCCAAAGATGATTATACCAATATATTCCCTGCCACATGCTTGCAGGGTGACGTTTGAGACATGAGGTGTGTATGGCCTACCCTTAAATCTCAATGGAGCTGTGACTATGGTGGAAGTTCCACTATATGATTTCTGAAGCTGAATTGTAGAGATGATACAGCTTCCACCTGGCTCTTTTAAAACACTCAACCTTGGAACCCAGCTGCATGTTGCGAAGAAGTGACCACATGGAAAGGCTGGTGAGGTTCCAGTCAATAACCAGCAACAACTGCCGGACATGCGAGTGAATGAGCTTTCACTAAATGATAGGCCCTGTATTTGAGCCACTCCAGTTGATGCTTGGTGAAGCAGAGTAGAGTTGTGCCAATGATCCTAGCCCAAATTACAGATTTGTTAGCAAAATAAATGATGTTGTTACTTTAAATCACTAAATTTTAGGATCATTTGTTGTGCAGCAATAGGCAATTGGAACAAAGTGTAAAATGCTACTCTTGATCAATCAATGGTGGAGACCTCTACAAACTAGAAGCTACAATTTATATGAAGAGTATCTTGCATTAGAGAGTCCCCTTCCTTCCTCCACATCTTTTCTTCTATATTTTAAATTCAATGAAGTAATGCATTCACATAATTAAGAGGAAAGGAGCAAGATGGCCGAATAGGAACAGCTCCAGTCTCCAACTCCCAGC
>NW_020259648.1:0-4840 GCF_003255815.1 Theropithecus gelada | reverse complement strand
TAAAGAGGACACAATTATTATTACTCCTTGGGAAAACAAAAGCAAGTGTTGCCATAGTACACTACTTGGCTCAGTCATGAATGGTATTTACATGATCATGGTAATGTCAACTGAATGACAATTTAAGCAAAAGCTGTGACATATGTATTTTGGGAGACATTTGGGAGATTATATAAACTGTACGTACTTCATGTGCATTTGTGGTGGCAGAGGGCTAATGCTCATCTTCCAGAGTAGGATGTGGATAGATAATGTCCAAAAAAAGCAAAGAGTAGTAGAATAGGAATATTATTTAGAAATAATGACATAAAATCCACCAGCAGTAGCTGCAAGAGTTATAAGTTGATAATTAAGGGATAAGGAGATAACAAGTAAGATCTGCTTTGGAATTTGTGGTTGTGGCTACAACTGTTATCATTATTTGAGTTCTAAAACTATGAATGTTCATATTCTCTTTCCTAAAGGACATGTGAATACTCTGCCTGTAAAATTCCTAATAACCATTATATTCATATGATTTAAACTACGAAAATAATTTCAAAGGTAAAAAACTACTGTTATTTATTTTTTGAACTCTCCAAATATTACTCAATAAGCATCCATTATATTTATAACCAGAAAAACAGACTAAAATTAGAATTCAAGTGGATTTATATCACATGATTACAAGTATATAAAATATGCTTTGCCAAGAAGAGATGAGAAAACGCATCAAAATATGGTATAGTGGGAGTGGTTAGTATTTTTTTCTACTTCATCTTTGTTTATATATATTCAATCAATAATAGGAAACAAAGTTTCTTTATAATAAACAACCTTAGTCCAAAATTTCCTGGCTCTCAAACAAAAGAAAACACACTTGGTTTCTTATTTTCAAGATCTGAAAGACAACAGTTCAGTCCTTCAGATATTAGAACTTGGAAATAAAATCTGAAGGTTGAATGAGATCATTTTAGGGCAATACAAAGTGGTCATAAGATACAAATATATTTCATATTTTTGAAATTCACTACCCAACAGGAGACAATTAAACTGAAAGCAAAAGTGGCTTCTTATTAAAGGGATAATGATAGTACCTCTACTATCCATTCATTCAACAAGTATTTATCTCTATTATGTACAGGCATTGGGGATTCAGTGAATCCCCAGCAGTGAATGAAACTATAGCTTGACCTCAAGGAGCTTACATTCTAGTGGGGGAAGCAGACAATAAACTGATGAACAAATCAAAATGATATATGGCAGCAGGTGTGAAATGCTGTAAAACAACATGGCAGAGAAGGGTCAGGCCAGGGTGGGATCTGTAATATAAGGTACTTACACCACATGGATTAAAAGGCATTCAAGCAGAGACCTGAACGAAGTGAGGGTGTGGAGCAGGCCACCATCTGAGCAGGGGCATTCCAGATGAAGGCAACAGCTGGACAGGGAGAATCTCAGCACATTCAAGGAACGGAACGGAGGCCAGGTGGCTGGACCCCAGCAAGCAGAGAAGAAGGGAGTTTGAGATAAGGCAGACAGGTAGAAGAGGGAGGGGCAGCAGGTAATATCAGCCAGGTGGGCCACAGGTGCAATTTGGGATTTTCCTCTGAGTGAGATGAGAAGCCACTAGAGGATTTTCAAAGGGAGCAATATGATGTAATTGAGGTTTAAAACCATCACACGCTGCTGTGTTGAGAATGTTGGGAGATGAGAATGGAGGCAGGGGGACCAGGTGGAACTTGCTAAAATAATCCACGTGAACAGTGGGGGTAGTAGTAGTAGGGATAATAAGTAGTTTGATTGTGGATATTTTTAAAGATACACCCAATGGGACTTGCTTAGAGATGCCATATAGGGTGTGAGAGGAAGTATTCCAAAATAGACATCAAGATTTTTGACCTTAGCAACCAGAAGTTTGGAATTATTTCCTGAGATAGTATATACTGCAGAAGGGGCAAGTTGGGGGGAGAAATGTGCTAATATTAATCCAGTCTACCTATCTACAGACACATATGTATGTATAGCACTTCACAGTTAACAATCTATTTGTTATTCACACTCAGGGATCTCATTTGCTTTCTTTCACCGCAGGAAGCTGAGAGTGCTGAAGGCACATCTGAAACCACTGGAGGTTGGCGACATAGAGGTCAGGTAGCAGTGCTCTCCCACCAGGAGTCCCTCTGCACCCCCGGAGAGAGCAACCATTATGCAGGACGACCCATCTGCTCAGAACTTTCGGTGGTGGCTTGTGCTGTGACTCTGGTCCCATTCACCTATGTGCTGCTGTAGGCTTAGCTTCCCACAGCCTCCCCAGTTTTGCCATTTGTCATTATCATTCACTCTTAAAATTTATTCTATGACCCCGATGCATGGAGTGATAGCCGTTAGCCTCTTAAAACAACTTTTACAATTAGTTTGACAGTTTACTGTGTTTTGATCTCCCAACAATACTTAGAATTTGTCTGAGTTATAGTTGCATAGACAGCAATTTTCCTGACCTAGTTTTCTGACTATGATTTGTGGGTCAGTAAACTCCTTAAATGATGGAATATAACATCTCAGGCCGCAGGGAACACTTACTATCACATGCTCATTGTTGCAGGATGGATGCGTGGCCAGCCTCAGGTTGTTAAACGTTAGGGTGATCCGCCTTCCCTCTGGGATGGTGATTATCCACTCGTAGATCCGGCCATGAGGATTTGGGTTCTGTTAGTTGGGAGAAGTAGATGTTCCAGCAAAGCCCTGAAGACCCCCACCACACTCTGATGTGAGGGGAAAAAAGCTAAGGAAACTTCCAATCAAATCGAAGTGTCTCTTTCCATCAGGGAAGCTCTCAAAATTCAGGTATTTAAAAATTATCCTTCTAGACAAAATTATTCTCTGTATTTATGTGGGTGACGATTTTAGTGAATATATACATTTATTTCCTATCTCTATTAATATTTAACCCTGGCTTCCATGGATGATAGTCCACAGACAGCAATTTAATTATCATCATGGCCCAAGAAATATGAGAGACCAATGAATACAATGAACTTAAGAATCAGGAAAAATGGGTCAGGTGCAGTAGCTCACGCCTGTAATCCCAGCATTTTGGGAGCCCAAAGTGGGCAGATCACGAGGTCAGGAGTTCGAGACCAGCCTTACCAACATGGTTAAACCCCGTCTCTACTAAAAATACAAAAATTAGCCGCGCGTGGTAGTGGACACCTGTAATCCCAGCTACTCAGGAGGCTGAGGCAGGAGAATCGCTTGAACCCGGGAGAAGGAGGTTGCAGTGAGCCAACATCGCACCATTGCACTCCAGCCTGGGTGACAGAACGAGACTCCATCTCAAGAAAAAAGAATCAGAGAAATAAGCTAGGAGTGGTGGCTCACGCCTGTAATCCCAACACTTTGGGAGGCCAAGGCAAGACCCCATCTTTACAAAAAAAATCAGGAAAATCAGAAGGTTAATGTAAGTATCCAGTTCTTCCAAACAAGATCTTTATTTCATCTGAGTTTGTTGGATTTGCAGTAATGCAAATTCTGAGTAACTACAGGACTTTCTTAAGGCAGGCACTGCAGTATAACTCTCATCCTCTTATTATATCTCTCGTGATACTAGTTATTTTCCCTTATAGCATTGATCACAGCCGTAATTTTTCGTTTATCACTGTGATTTTTGATTAAGGTCCAAGAAGATAGGGGTCATGTTTTGTTTTGTTTTTCAAACTGTTGTAACACCAGTGCCTAGCAGTGTCTGTCCAATGCAGGTGCTCAATGTTGTTTTGAATGAATCAATGAAATCACCTTCCATGCTGGATTCAAATCACAGTCTGAATCCTGAGACAGAGAGTCATCTGTGACAAACCTGACCACGGCAGTATTGCTACAAGTGTCTATGCTGTCAGGAATGGTGTTTGCACAGCATCTGCCCAAGATGTCTCCTGTGAGAGACAAATAATTAAATATATACGTCCAGGTGATTGATTTCTTTTAGTGTCTATTCGAAGTGTCCTGCGTGTACAAAGAAAATAATAAAAAACAAGACCTTGCCCATGAAGAAACGTTAATCTCTGTCAAGAAAACAGGAAAACATGAGTGAAAATTAACATATTCAAATATATGAAGAAGTGAAAAAAAATGCAACCAGTTAGGGGAAGGATATCTCGGGACAATGAAGAAGGCTTGCTTATTTGGTTGAAAAAGTGCTCTGAGACAACAGAGTGACAAATATCTGCCTTATGCTGCTGCCAGGAGACATGCATGACCTTCTCTCTGCCTCAAACTATAGAACATCCCTCAAATAATAGCATGTGGCAATGGGATGTCTCAGAGGCAACAGGTTGCCTTCACACTACCATTGCTCTCCCCAAGTGACCTCCAGGATAGGCTATATGACACCTGGGCTCTGGGCATCCATTGTTAATGGTAGAATTGAGGGAGAGAATCGCTGGTACTGCCCAAAGCTCATTAATCTGCACTTCTTTGCAGAGTATAGACATGCTTGTGCCTTTCTTGGAAGTGAAGAAACTTCAGAGGCTGAATAAGCACGTGCGAAAATAAACACCCCAAAGAGAGCAGATCCATTTCACTAACCGGAAGTATGATAGTCCCAGATCTCCATGAAGTCTTTTTCACAGCTAGAGGAATTCTGAAGGTTAAAATCTTCAAAAGAGATGGTGAGATAGTATCTGAAGAGCCCCTGGAGATGCCACTCACAGAATAAGTTGTCTTATATGGAAGCATTAGATGGCCAATGCTTTCAACAATACAATTTTGCCCTGCTACTCTTCCCCCACATTGAGCTAAAGAAAGAAAGAAAGAAAGAAGGAAGGAAGGAAGGAAGGAAGGAAGGAAGGAAGGAAGGAAGGAA
>NW_020259647.1:0-4840 GCF_003255815.1 Theropithecus gelada | reverse complement strand
TTCCTTCCTTCCTTCCTTCCTTCCTTCCTTCCTTCCTTCCTTCCTTCTTTCTTTCTTTCTTTCTTTAGCTCAATGTGGGGGAAGAGTAGCAGGGCAAAATTGTATTGTTGAAAGCATTGGCCATCTAATGCTTCCATATAAGACAACTTATTCTGTGAGTGGCATCTCCAGGGGCTCTTCAGATACTATCTCACCATCTCTTTTGAAGATTTTAACCTTCAGAATTCCTCTAGCTGTGAAAAAGACTTCATGGAGATCTGGGACTATCATACTTCCGGTTAGTGAAATGGATCTGCTCTCTTTGGGGTGTTTATTTTCGCACGTGCTTATTCAGCCTCTGAAGTTTCTTCACTTCCAAGAAAGGCACAAGCATGTCTATACTCTGCAAAGAAGTGCAGATTAATGAGCTTTGGGCAGTACCAGCGATTCTCTCCCTCAATTCTACCATTAACAATGGATGCCCAGAGCCCAGGTGTCATATAGCCTATCCTGGAGGTCACTTGGGGAGAGCAATGGTAGTGTGAAGGCAACCTGTTGCCTCTGAGACATCCCATTGCCACATGCTATTATTTGAGGGATGTTCTATAGTTTGAGGCAGAGAGAAGGTCATGCATGTCTCCTGGCAGCAGCATAAGGCAGATATTTGTCACTCTGTTGTCTCAGAGCACTTTTTCAACCAAATAAGCAAGCCTTCTTCATTGTCCCGAGATATCCTTCCCCTAACTGGTTGCATTTTTTTTCACTTCTTCATATATTTGAATATGTTAATTTTCACTCATGTTTTCCTGTTTTCTTGACAGAGATTAACGTTTCTTCATGGGCAAGGTCTTGTTTTTTATTATTTTCTTTGTACACGCAGGACACTTCGAATAGACACTAAAAGAAATCAATCACCTGGACGTATATATTTAATTATTTGTCTCTCACAGGAGACATCTTGGGCAGATGCTGTGCAAACACCATTCCTGACAGCATAGACACTTGTAGCAATACTGCCGTGGTCAGGTTTGTCACAGATGACTCTCTGTCTCAGGATTCAGACTGTGATTTGAATCCAGCATGGAAGGTGATTTCATTGATTCATTCAAAACAACATTGAGCACCTGCATTGGACAGACACTGCTAGGCACTGGTGTTACAACAGTTTGAAAAACAAAACAAAACATGACCCCTATCTTCTTGGACCTTAATCAAAAATCACAGTGATAAACGAAAAATTACGGCTGTGATCAATGCTATAAGGGAAAATAACTAGTATCACGAGAGATATAATAAGAGGATGAGAGTTATACTGCAGTGCCTGCCTTAAGAAAGTCCTGTAGTTACTCAGAATTTGCATTACTGCAAATCCAACAAACTCAGATGAAATAAAGATCTTGTTTGGAAGAACTGGATACTTACATTAACCTTCTGATTTTCCTGATTTTTTTTGTAAAGATGGGGTCTTGCCTTGGCCTCCCAAAGTGTTGGGATTACAGGCGTGAGCCACCACTCCTAGCTTATTTCTCTGATTCTTTTTTCTTGAGATGGAGTCTCGTTCTGTCACCCAGGCTGGAGTGCAATGGTGCGATGTTGGCTCACTGCAACCTCCTTCTCCCGGGTTCAAGCGATTCTCCTGCCTCAGCCTCCTGAGTAGCTGGGATTACAGGTGTCCACTACCACGCGCGGCTAATTTTTGTATTTTTAGTAGAGACGGGGTTTAACCATGTTGGTAAGGCTGGTCTCGAACTCCTGACCTCGTGATCTGCCCACTTTGGGCTCCCAAAATGCTGGGATTACAGGCGTGAGCTACTGCACCTGACCCATTTTTCCTGATTCTTAAGTTCATTGTATTCATTGGTCTCTCATATTTCTTGGGCCATGATGATAATTAAATTGCTGTCTGTGGACTATCATCCATGGAAGCCAGGGTTAAATATTAATAGAGATAGGAAATAAATGTATATATTCACTAAAATCGTCACCCACATAAATACAGAGAATAATTTTGTCTAGAAGGATAATTTTTAAATACCTGAATTTTGAGAGCTTCCCTGATGGAAAGAGACACTTCGATTTGATTGGAAGTTTCCTTAGCTTTTTTCCCCTCACATCAGAGTGTGGTGGGGGTCTTCAGGGCTTTGCTGGAACATCTACTTCTCCCAACTAACAGAACCCAAATCCTCATGGCCGGATCTACGAGTGGATAATCACCATCCCAGAGGGAAGGCGGATCACCCTAACGTTTAACAACCTGAGGCTGGCCACGCATCCATCCTGCAACAATGAGCATGTGATAGTAAGTGTTCCCTGCGGCCTGAGATGTTATATTCCATCATTTAAGGAGTTTACTGACCCACAAATCATAGTCAGAAAACTAGGTCAGGAAAATTGCTGTCTATGCAACTATAACTCAGACAAATTCTAAGTATTGTTGGGAGATCAAAACACAGTAAACTGTCAAACTAATTGTAAAAGTTGTTTTAAGAGGCTAACGGCTATCACTCCATGCATCGGGGTCATAGAATAAATTTTAAGAGTGAATGATAATGACAAATGGCAAAACTGGGGAGGCTGTGGGAAGCTAAGCCTACAGCAGCACATAGGTGAATGGGACCAGAGTCACAGCACAAGCCACCACCGAAAGTTCTGAGCAGATGGGTCGTCCTGCATAATGGTTGCTCTCTCCGGGGGTGCAGAGGGACTCCTGGTGGGAGAGCACTGCTACCTGACCTCTATGTCGCCAACCTCCAGTGGTTTCAGATGTGCCTTCAGCACTCTCAGCTTCCTGCGGTGAAAGAAAGCAAATGAGATCCCTGAGTGTGAATAACAAATAGATTGTTAACTGTGAAGTGCTATACATACATATGTGTCTGTAGATAGGTAGACTGGATTAATATTAGCACATTTCTCCCCCCAACTTGCCCCTTCTGCAGTATATACTATCTCAGGAAATAATTCCAAACTTCTGGTTGCTAAGGTCAAAAATCTTGATGTCTATTTTGGAATACTTCCTCTCACACCCTATATGGCATCTCTAAGCAAGTCCCATTGGGTGTATCTTTAAAAATATCCACAATCAAACTACTTATTATCCCTACTACTACTACCCCCACTGTTCACGTGGATTATTTTAGCAAGTTCCACCTGGTCCCCCTGCCTCCATTCTCATCTCCCAACATTCTCAACACAGCAGCGTGTGATGGTTTTAAACCTCAATTACATCATATTGCTCCCTTTGAAAATCCTCTAGTGGCTTCTCATCTCACTCAGAGGAAAATCCCAAATTGCACCTGTGGCCCACCTGGCTGATATTACCTGCTGCCCCTCCCTCTTCTACCTGTCTGCCTTATCTCAAACTCCCTTCTTCTCTGCTTGCTGGGGTCCAGCCACCTGGCCTCCGTTCCGTTCCTTGAATGTGCTGAGATTCTCCCTGTCCAGCTGTTGCCTTCATCTGGAATGCCCCTGCTCAGATGGTGGCCTGCTCCACACCCTCACTTCGTTCAGGTCTCTGCTTGAATGCCTTTTAATCCATGTGGTGTAAGTACCTTATATTACAGATCCCACCCTGGCCTGACCCTTCTCTGCCATGTTGTTTTACAGCATTTCACACCTGCTGCCATATATCATTTTGATTTGTTCATCAGTTTATTGTCTGCTTCCCCCACTAGAATGTAAGCTCCTTGAGGTCAAGCTATAGTTTCATTCACTGCTGGGGATTCACTGAATCCCCAATGCCTGTACATAATAGAGATAAATACTTGTTGAATGAATGGATAGTAGAGGTACTATCATTATCCCTTTAATAAGAAGCCACTTTTGCTTTCAGTTTAATTGTCTCCTGTTGGGTAGTGAATTTCAAAAATATGAAATATATTTGTATCTTATGACCACTTTGTATTGCCCTAAAATGATCTCATTCAACCTTCAGATTTTATTTCCAAGTTCTAATATCTGAAGGACTGAACTGTTGTCTTTCAGATCTTGAAAATAAGAAACCAAGTGTGTTTTCTTTTGTTTGAGAGCCAGGAAATTTTGGACTAAGGTTGTTTATTATAAAGAAACTTTGTTTCCTATTATTGATTGAATACATATAAACAAAGATGAAGTAGAAAAAAATACTAACCACTCCCACTATACCATATTTTGATGCGTTTTCTCATCTCTTCTTGGCAAAGCATATTTTATATACTTGTAATCATGTGATATAAATCCACTTGAATTCTAATTTTAGTCTGTTTTTCTGGTTATAAATATAATGGATGCTTATTGAGTAATATTTGGAGAGTTCAAAAAATAAATAACAGTTGTTTTTTACTTTTGAAATTATTTTCGTAGTTTAAATCATACGAATATAATGGTTATTAGGAATTTTACAGGCGGAGTATTCACATGTCCTTTAGGAAAGAGAATATGAACATTCATAGTTTTAGAACTCAAATAAAGATAACAGTTGTAGCCACAACCACAAATTCCAAAGCAGATCTTACTTGTTATCTCCTTATCCCTTAATTATCAACTTATAACTCTTGCAGCTACTGCTGGTGGATTTTATGTCATTATTTCTAAATAATATTCCTATTCTACTACTCTTTGCTTTTTTTGGACATTATCTATCCACATCCTACTCTGGAAGATGAGCATTAGCCCTCTGCCACCACAAATGCACATGAAGTACGTACAGTTTATATAATCTCCCAAATGTCTCCCAAAATACATATGTCACAGCTTTTGCTTAAATTGTCATTCAGTTGACATTACCATGATCATGTAAATACCATTCATGACTGAGCCAAGTAGTGTACTATGGCAACACTTGCTTTTGTTTTCCCAAGGAGTAATAATAATTGTGTCCTCTTTA
>NW_020259646.1:0-4840 GCF_003255815.1 Theropithecus gelada | reverse complement strand
ACTGTACTCAAGCCACCACCATCAACCAAAAAGATAGATTCTTTGTATAGCAAAGAATGATTTGCTTGGTAAGTTCTACATTCTACATTTGAGAAATCAGAATAAGTATTCTATAAAAGATTAATTCATTAAAAACTATTGCATTTCCATTATGGGTAATACTGTTAGCTGTGGTCAGAGTATGGTGATGAATCAGACACGAAAATGCACAAAACTCCCATGTGGTTCTTCCAATGTAATCAGGAAGATGAAATATGCATTTAGATTACTACGCTACAGGGTAGAAAGTGTTACAAGGAGAACCAAGAGAAACAGACCAGAAGGTTTTTAGAAATTATTATCAGCTGCAAGATCAGGTAAAGCTTGGTGGAGTAGGCAACATTTGATCTGGCCCTTGAAGCACATGTAGTGGTTTGAATGTACAAGAACTAAGGGGACAACTCACATGGTAGGAACTCCAGGCAAAGGAGCTAACAAAACCAAATTCATAAGGGTGGAAACCTTGGGTCCAGTCCAGGAGAGCAAAACGTTTTGCTCATTTGTAGAGTATCTAAGGAGATCAACAGAGGAACGTGGCAGCAATGGCAAAGTGGCGTCAGATTATGGAGAACTATAAATGCTAAATCAAGTCATTTGAGAACTTCAAGTTATAAGCACTTAATATTTTTGAGCAGAGTAGTGATATAATTTGAGCGAGTTTTCTGGTCAAGTGTTAGTATATTAGTGATAATTTGTGCCAGTTTTCTAGATAAGTATCTTAGTTCATTAGAGACTGGGTAATTTATAAACAATAGAAATTTATTTGGCTCGGTGGGGCGGGGAAATCCAAGTTCAAGGGATCACATCTGGCAAGGGTCTTCTTGCTGCATCATAACATGCAGAAGGCATCACATGGTGACAGAGAATGCAAGAGAGAGAGGAGAAAAGGAGAAAACTCCTGAAATGAACCTATTTCCAAAAGAACAGCATTAATCCATTTTTGAAAGTGAAGCCCTTGTGACTTAATCACCTCTTAAAGGTTCTACCTCTTAATTTTTGAAGGGGCATTCAAACCATAGCCACAAGTATGAGTAATTTAACTGAAGCTGTGCAAAGACCAGTGGGAAGGCCATCCTACTGATACAGCTGGAAGGTGATGAGGGCATGAACCATAGTGAGAACATAAAGGAAGGGCCAATGTCAGAATGCAGGCATGGTCCTCAATACGATTGTTACGAATTGACATAGAAGATAATGATGCAAAATTGTGTTTGGAGTCACATAGACATCTAGAATATGTGTTGAGGGAGGATAAGGTGAGGAGAAGGCAACTGGCATATCAGCTTGTATGGTATGTAGAACTTTGTTTTATAAAAGGTAGGCTGAGGACCACCTGCCTTGGAATCTTCTGGAAGGCATGCCATTTAAAGTTCCTGGGCAACACACAATTCAGTAATCTTTCTAGGCCTTAAAGTGTGTGATCACTGGGTTAGAATTCCGATATAATGGTACCGAGGAGATTAGGATGCTTCCAAAGTGGACCTCTTAGTTTTGAGATTGCCCTCCCAATTCCAGCTCTTCTATCTTGGGACTTGAGTCAGCCAAAGTTAGAATAAAGACAGTTTAAAGAAAGACTTTTATTCCTGCTAGAAAATAACTCTAAATTTATGCATAAATTTCAGTAGATCTTAAATGTCTCTTTCTCATATTAAAGACAATGAGTATATGTGCCATGTCAGAAATTAAAGCCATGTTAAACATTTTTATAAAAGAATAATAAACTCATAACATATTAATATAAATAACATTTTTAATGAAAATAAACAATTTTGAAAACAAAAAAATGAGAAAATTGGGAAATCTTTTTAATCTGGTTAATAGAAGAGGGCTGGATTCTCGTATCTGCTTCTACAGTTAATCTGTTGTTAATATGTTGTTTGGGTTGAAGTACATGAAGAAAGTCTAGTCTCACATAGATAACTCAATAAGGGAGGCATGTTTTAATAACCTTTTTAGGTAACTGTTGATTGTCTTCTTTGATACTACACTGAAATTCTTCAACAGGTGGTTGTTTCTTAATCAGTTGTAATGTGGAATCTGAAAACCTTATCAGCAAACTTTTTGTACTCAGTTAATTAACTTGCATTGGTCTCTCTTATACTTTGAATGTGTTTTTTTAATCTATGCATGGCTTTGTAACATCATGCATTGGTCATTTTGAAAATATTGGTTCACTGAGTAGTGTAGAGCTTCCAAGTGTTTACAGATTACTTTATGAATATCTGTCTGTTAATATCACCACCAGTCTCATCACTGAAAAGCTGTCGAACTCACTCAAAACTTAGCAGAAACAAGTTTTCTAAAACTCTAGCTTTTGCTTGAAGACAAATTTTATCATTGACAACAAATACTATCATTTGTTTTCCTTGAAATGACAGGCTTGCACATCTATTTTTGAGAAAATGTCTATCAAATACTCAAATCTGAATAATCGTAGTTTGTCCGTTGAAATTTCAAGTAAAAATGGAGTTGTGTGAAGTAGCTTACAGCTCAAACAGTTGTACAGGTGCTTATTGTCAAATCAACTGTCTACTTTGGTATGTAGCAAAAATGTATTTTGCTTACTTCTCATTTAGTCACAGAATATTTTAAAAGGTGTGTTTAAGAACTAATTTAATAATATAATAATTTACTGCCGTACTAAGGGAATTCTTGGGTGAAACTGGCCTTTTCTGCCCCTGCAAGTATGTGATTAGTCAAGAATACAGTGACTACTTGTTTGTTGCCAGTACCTCTGTCAGTGCTGAGTACCTTCGCTCACCACTGCTTTCGTACCGTAAGTGAAAATAGCAAATAATGTCTTAGTATAATTATTAACATAGTTTTGATCGCCTGTGCCATCTGAAAGGGTCTTGAAGACTACCTTTTGAGAACCGCTGCTTAACATTGCAGACTTATTGGCTGTCTTCTGCTAAGTATACGGATGTTACATAAACCGAGTCTTAGTTTTTACTTCCAGTAATAAGGATTGTATTTTTTGTGTCTCTGCTATAGAGCCACCAGCAGCGAAACAGCCTAAAGTGACACTTAAATGCTTTTCTTTGGGTAGCTGAGGGAGGCCCTATTGGTGTCCCAGCCATAACTCCATTTCCATGGGTATTAGAAGCCTTCTCATAGCCTTTGCCTTCAGGGTGAGAGTGGGGGGTCTCTGACTACTGCAGTTTGCTTTGCTTGGGTGCTTTGGGCAAACCAGAAGTGCTGGGAAATTAAAGCCTGCCCTCCTCAACAGCCCTGAAGCCACCACTGATAGGCAAGGGGGCAGAGTCGGGAGAGGTGGCTAAGACCCAGTCCTTTCACCCCTTGCATCTATTCTGTGCTATAGCTCCCAGCGTTCCAGCAAGATTAAACTCTTGTTACCCACAGCGGTCTCTGGCTCCTTTTGTGCATTGTTATCTCTTTCTCTGTTTTACTTCCAACTCTGCCACTGGTGTTTGTTATAGTCACCTCTCTAACTGTTTGTACTGGGGGAATTCAAAATAAGGCAAAATAAGGTTCCTTTGCTGACTATCTTCTAGCTTTTGGAGGAAGGAAGAACTTTTTTTTCTTCTTTTCTCACATTTTCTTATGGTAGATTTCTAATAAATATAAAAATACCTTACTAAACTAATCTTTCAGGTTTTGCAGTTAACCATACATCCAGGAGCGTGGCAGGTATTTGTTTGTGCTTGGCAGTTTGGACTTGGAGGAAGTGCAGGTATGGGTGGGTGGTACTGTTCAACTTAAGTATTAACAGGCAGTGAGTGGGAGACAGGGTCCTTAAGCAACACAAAACCACCTCAGGTAGTTTTCCTCAGGACTCTATAATAATTATTAATTTCTGAATCCAATCTAGACACTCTGCCTGACTTACAAAGCCATCCATATTCTGTTTTCACACTAGCTATTTACTTGTCACTAACTCAGATTTTCTGTTTCACATTCATACTTCTCACTGTGCCCCATAATCCACCTGTTCCTAATTTCCTCCAAGGTTATGCTCTGCTGCCCCCTACTAACCTCGTTGGATGCCTTGTCTTCCCCTTCTCTACAATATCCATCTTAACCATTCTTTACAGCCTATGGCTCTTAAACATGCATGCTCATTTGAATAGAACATTCTGTCCCTTCCCGTTTCACTGGAGCCTCTGACATTTTCTGGGAAGCAGCACCATGTAGTGGAAAAGAGCACATGGTCTTTGGAGTCAGATAATCCAGAGTCTGAATCCTAGATCTGCCACTTATTTGCTGGACTTCAAGCAAAATGCTTGTCTCAATTTTTTCTTCCATTAAATGAGGATAAGAAAGCCTAAAGGGTTAAATGAGATGATGTATATAAATACCTTACAAGGTTAGTTGCAATGTGGTATGTAGGTGTGGTAGGGGTTGGCGATGACTATATGTTGATCATCTTTTATTTCCTATGTGGATATTCACAGCAGATCTCACTGTAGTCTGGGGACTTTGGTTTTCTTCAGCTTAACAGTAACCATTGTCTTTTTGACACTTAGTTTTTTGACTGTTTGAAAAGTGAAATAGGAAAGTACATCTCCCTTTAGATTTCAATCTTTATATCATCTTCCTGATTACACTGGAAGAACCATATGGGAGTTTTGTGCATTTTCGTGTCTGATTCATCACCATACTCTGACCACAGCTAACAGTATTACCCATAATGGAAATGCAATAGTTTTTAATGAATTAATCTTTTATAGAATACTTATTCTGATTTCTCAAACGTAGAATGTAGAATTTACCAAGCAAATCATTCTTTGCTCTACAAAGAATCTATCTTTTTGGTTGATGGTGGTGGCTTGAGTACAGT
>NW_020259645.1:0-4841 GCF_003255815.1 Theropithecus gelada | reverse complement strand
GTTGTTGTTGTTGTTGTGTAGCTGTGCCCTGTCCCCAGAGGTGGAGTCTACAGAGACAGGCAGGTTTCCTTGAGCTGCTGTGAGCTCCACCCAGTTGGAGCTTCCCAGCAGCTTTGTTTAACTACTTAAGCCTCAGCAATGGCGGGCGCCCCTCCCCCAGCCTGTATATATATCAATAAGTTTGATAAATCACTGAAAAAATAAATGAATAAATATGAGGTTAACAAATAATTATAAACAAATAATGGAAATTCTACACAATAATTTTTTTAAAAATCAAAGTCAGGGACCGTTTCTAATTTAACTTCTGAAATTAAAATTGTACAGAGATCAAAACCGGACTTAAAAATTAAGGAAAAACAGTACTGTACATTTATAAGCACATAACCAAAATTTATAAGCACTGTACATTTATAAGCACATAACCAAAATTCCTTGGTCAAATATTACCAAATTACATCCAATATTTAACTACAAACTTTAACTACAAAATTTAACTACAAACTCTAAACTAGCAAAGAATATAAAATTTATTCAATCTGATAAAGTCTGTATGTGAGAAACTTATGCCTAACATCTTACATAATGGCAAAAGACTGAATACATTCTCACTGGATTGATCAAGGCAAGGGTGTAGAATCATCTCTTTTATTGAACATTTTTTGATATCTTGGGAAATACAATAAAACAAGGAAAGGAAATAAAAAGTACAGACTTTGAAAAAACAGAAATATAATTGTATCATATTTGTGTATTTTATATGTGAATAGCATAATGACTAGAAAACTGCAGACTATATAATGGATTACTACAAATAATAAGTGAGTTTAGAGTATCAAAACTTTTCATGCCAATATGCAAAATAATTTACATGTGAGGACAGTAATGAGCAACAGGATATTAAAATTTTAAAATGACATAATTCACAATAGAATAAAATATGAAATGCTTAGGCATAATTAAACAGAAATTATGAGAAAAATGTGTATACTAAAATCTATAAAAATTGACGGCAAAATTGAGAAAAAAACCAAATATATGAAGATATATGTTGCCTTTACAAATAAAAAATTTTATTATTTTATCATTTTATGTAGTTGCAAGTTGATTTATAGATTTTACATACTTTAAACCACATTTCCAGTTGATGATTTTGTCAGAAATTGACAATCTGATTTCAACATTTAAATGGGAAAATTAAAAAATGCAAGTATCCAATACAATGATGGAAAACAATAAATATTAAGTACTCATATCTGATATTGAGACTTTCTATAAAGCAACTCTAATAAAGACAATGTGAAATTGGTGTAAGAATTAACATAGAGATCAATAAAACAAAACACATTGTCTAGTAATAATCATATATATATATTGTCAATTTATGAATGACAAGTGTCCAGTTAGTTTAGTGAAAACAAGCCTTGTCTGATGTCCCAAAGCTGGAATTCCTATTGTCCACTTTCATGGCTGTGAAAAGGGAAGCACAATATGGGGGAAAGAGTAACTCATGTTTTCAAGGTCAGACCCAAAATTTTCATATATAATTGGTTTTTTATTTTTTATTTTATTTATTTATTTTTTCACATATAATTGTACTCACTTTATTATCAACAAGTTAGTTATGTGCCCACATCATACAGTAAACAGGCTGGGAAACAGCCTTATTAGATGGCTATATCTCCAGTTATAATTCTCTGATAGAATATGGGAGAAATAAATTTTGGTAAAAGACAACAGTCTTCACCTCTGACTGGTAGTCAGTCTTGTGTTAAGGTACATATTGTAGTATGGCTCCATGTAGCTTGATATCAACAAAACTAAGGCATTCTTTATCTCAGTGCATTCGTTTAGGAAATGTAAATATAAAAAAAGTTTAATTCCTATTGTTCCAAATATAACTCTTTATCTTTCTGTCAATTAATTAATATTTAGTTTGTTTTCACATCTTAGGTAGTGTAAATAACATTGCAGTGAACATAGCAGTGCTAAAAATCTCTTCAGGATTAAGATTTCCGTTCTTTTGGATAGATATCCAGAAGTAGGCTTGCTGGATCATAAGGCAGTTTTACTTTTAGTTTTTGAGGAACCTCCATGCTGTTTTCTATAAAGCTGCACCATTTCCATTAACAGTACAGGGGTCCCAGTTGCTCCCCATTCTCCCCAATACTTAATTTTATTTTTTATTAATAATAGCCGTCCTAACAAGTTTGTGGTATTATCTCATTGTGGTTTCTATTTGTATATGCCTGATGATTAACGGCACTGATTATCTTTTCACATACCTCTTGGCCATTTTTTCATCTTCTTTGGAATGCAATATCCAATTAAAAAAAAAGAATATTCTGCAATATTGAGCAACATGGATGAAACTCGAGGACAGTAGGCTAAGTGAAATAAGTCAGTCACAGAAGAACACTGTGTCATTAATGTATATGAAGTATGTAATATAGTCAAACTCATAGACACAGAGATTAGAATAGTAGTTGCCAGGACCATAGAGGAGGGTGTAGTCTGTTCTTGCACTGCTATAAAGAAATACCTGGGACTGGATAATTTATAAAGAAAAAAGGTTTAATTAGTTAGTCGTTCCTCAAACTGTACAGAAAGCATGGCTAGGGAAGCCTCAGTAAACTTACATTAATGGTGGAAGGTGGAGGGGAAGCAGGCACATCTTATGTGGCCAGAGCGAAAGGAAGAGAGAGAATGGGGAGGTACTATACACTTTTAAACAACCAGATCTTCACAAGAACAGCAAGAAGGAAATCTGCCTTCATGATCCAATCACCTCCCACCAATCCCCTCCTCCAGTACTGGGAATTACAATTGAACATAAGATTTGGTCAGGGACACAAGTCCAAACCATATAATTTCTCCACCACTCCTCCCAAATCTCATACCATTCCAAACCATATAATTCCCCCACCCCACCACCCCTCCCAAATCTTTTATCCTTTTCACATTGCAAAATATAATCACCCCTCTCAACAGTCTCCCATGACAACTCATTTCAGCATTAGCAAAAAGTCCACTTTCCAAAGACTCATTTGAGACAAGGTAATTCTCTTCTGCTTAGTACCCTGTAAAATCTAAAACAAGTTAGTTATTTCTAAGACACTATAGGGATCTAGGTAATGTGTAAATACTCCCTTTTGAAGAGGTATTACTTGGCCAAAAGACTGTGTCTACAGGCCCTATTCAAGTCCAAAACCCAGGAGGATAGTCATTAAATCTTAAAGCACCAAAATAGTCTCCTTTGACTTTATATCTCACATTCAAGCAACATTGATGCAAGGGGTGGACTTCCAAGACCTTGGGAAGCTCTACCCCTGTGGCCCTGCAGGGAACAGCCCCACAGCTGCTTTCACAGTCTGGAATTGAGTACCTGTGGCTTTTCCAGATGCAAGCTGTCAGTGGACCTACCATTTGGGGCTCTGGAAAATGATAGCCCTCTTTTCATAGCTTCACTAGACAGTGCCCCAGAGGAGAGTCTGTATTGGGGCTCCAACCCCACATTTCCCTTCTGCACTGTCCTAGTAGAGGTTCTCCATGAGGGCTCCACTCCTGCAGCAGAAATCTTCCTCAACATCCAGACCTTTCCATATATCCTTTGAAATCTAGGCAGAGAAACCCAAGCCTCAATTCTTGCCCTCTGCACACCTGCAGGCTTAACACTACATGGAAACTGTCAAAGCTTACAGCTTGCACCCTTTGGACAAGTAGCCTGAGACATATCTGGAGCCCTTTTAGTATTGGCTGGAACTGGAATAGCTGGAACACAGGCAGAAGTGTCCCAGTGTTGTGAAGGGCAGCAGGCCCTGGGCCCAGCCTGGGAAACCCTTCTTCCCTCCTAGACCTCTGGGACTGTGACAGGAGTAGTTGCTGTAAAGATCTCTGAAATGCCTTTGAGGCATTTTCCCCATTGTCTCGGCTATTAACATTTGACTCCTCTTTACTTATGCAAATTTTTGCAGGCCTGCTTGAATTCCTCCACAGAATTTTATTTATTTATTTATTTTTTCTCACATGGTCAGGCTGCACATTTTCCAAACTTTTATTCTCTGTTTGCATTTTAAATATAAGTATCAGTTTCAGATAATCTCTTTGCTCATGCACATGAGCATATGCTGTTACAAGCATCCAGGCCACTTCTTGAATGCCTTCCTGTTTAGAAATTTCTTCCACCAGATACCCTAAATCATCTCTCTCAAGTTCAAAGTTCCACAGATCCCTAGAGCAGGGGCACAATGTCACCAGTCTCTTTGCTAAAGCGTAGCAAGAGTGACTTTTACTACAGTCCCCAATAAGTTCTTCATCTCTGTCTGAGATCTCCTCAGCCTGGACTTCACTATCAATATTTCCATTTCACTATGAATATTTTGGTCACAACCATTCAACAAGTCTCTAGGAAGTCCAAAACTTTCCCTCATCTTCCTGTCTTCCTCCAAGTCTACCAAGCTATTCTAATCTCTGTCCATTACCCAGTTCCAAAGTGGCTTCCACATTTTCAGCTATTTTTATAGCAATGCATCACTCCTAGGTACCAATTTTCTGTATTAGTCAATTCTTGCATTGCTATATAGAAATACCTGAGACTGGGTAATATATAAAAAAAGAGTTTTAATAGCCTCACTGTTCTGCAGGCTGTACAGGAAGCATGGCTGACGAGGCCCCAGGAAACTTACATTCATGGTGGATGGTGAAAGGGAAGTAGGCACGTTCTACATGGCTGAGGCAGTAGAGGGAGAGGGAGAGGGAGAGAAAGGCAAGCTGCCTAACAGTTTTTCTTGTTTGCTTGTTTGTTTTTGAGATGGAGTCTTGCTCTGTGGCCTAGGCAGGAG
>NW_020259644.1:0-4843 GCF_003255815.1 Theropithecus gelada | reverse complement strand
GAATGTGTTTGCTCTTGCTTCTCTAGTTCTTTTAATTGCGATGTTAGAGTGTCAATTTTTGATCTTTCCTGCTTTCTCTTGTGGGCATTTAGTGCTATAAATTTCCCTCTACACACTGCTTTAAATGTGTCCCAGAGATTCTGGTATGTTGTATCTTTGTTCTCATTGGTTTCAAAGAACATCTTTATTTCTGCCTTCATTTCGTGATGTACCCAGTAGTCATTCAGGAGCAAGTTGTTCAGTTTCCATGTAGTTGAGCGGTTTTGATTGAGTTTCTTAGTCCTGAGTTCTAGTTTGATTGCACTGTGGTCTGAGAGACAGTTTGTTATAATTTCTGTTCTTGTACATTTGCTGAGGAGTGCTTTACTTCCAATTATATGGTCAATTTTGGAGTAAGTACGATGTGGTGCTGAGAAGAATGTATATTCTGTTGATTTGGGGTGGAGAGTTCTATAGATGTCTATTAGGTCTGCTTGCTGCAGAGCTGAGTTCAATTCCTGGATATCCTTGTTAACTTTCTGTCTTGTTGATCTGTCTAATGTTGACAGTGGAGTGTTGAAGTCTCCCATTATTATTGTATGGGAGTCTAAGTCTCTTTGTAAGTCTCTAAGGACTTGCTTTATGAATCTGGGTGCTCCTGTATTGGGTGCATATATATTTAGGAGAGTTAGCTCTTCCTGTTGAATTGATCCCTTTACCATTATGTAATGCCCTTCTTTGTCTCTTTTGATCTTTGATGGTTTAAAGTCTGTTTTATCAGAGACTAGGATTGCAACCCCCGCTTTTTTTTGTTCTCCATTTGCTTGGTAAATCTTCCTCCATCCCTTTATTTTGAGCCTATGTATGTCTCTGTGTGTGAGATGGGTCTCCTGAATACAGCAGACTGATGGGTCTTGACTCTTTATCCAGTTTGCCAGTCTGTGTCTTTTCATTGGAGCATTTAGTCCATTTACATTTAAGGTTAAGATTGTTATGTGTGAACTTGATCCTGCCATTATGATATTAACTGGTTATTTTGCTCGTTAGTTGATGCAGTTTCTTCCTAGCCTCGATGGTCTTTACATTTTGGCATGTTTTTGCAATGGCTGGTACCGGTTGTTCCTTTCCATGTTGAGTGCTTCCTTCAGGGTCTCTTGTAAGGCAGGCCTAGTGGTGACAAAATCTCTAAGCATTTGCTTATCTGTAAAGGATTTTATTTCTCCTTCACTTATGAAACTTAGTTTGGCTGGATATGAAATTCTGGGTTTAAAATTCTTTTCTTTAAGAATGTTGAATATTGGCCCCCACTCTCTTCTGGCTTGGAGAGTTTCTGCCGAGAGATCTGCTGTGAGTCTGATGGGCTTCCCTTTGTGGGTAACCCGACCTTTCTCTCTGGCTGCCCTTAAGATTTTTTCCTTCATTTCAACTTTGGTGAATCTGGCAATTATGTGTCTTGGGGTTGCTCTTCTCGAGGAGTATCTTTGTGGCGTTCTCTGTATTTCCTGGATTTGAATGTTGGCCTGCCCTACTAGGTTGGGGAAGTTCTCCTGGATGATATCCTGAAGAGTGTTTTCCAACTTGGTTCCATTTTCCCCCTCACTTTCAGGCACCCCAATCAGACGTAGATTTGGTCTTTTTACATAATCCCATACTTCTTGCAGGCTTTGTTCATTTCTTTTTCTTCTTTTTTCTTTTGGTTTCTCTTCTCGCTTCATTTCATTCATTTGATCCTCAATCGCTGATACTCTTTCTTCCAGTTGATCGAGTCGGTTACTGAAGCTTGTGCATTTGTCACGTATTTCTCGTGTCATGGTTTTCATCTCTTTCATTTCGTTTATGACCTTCTCTGCATTAATTACTCTAGCCGTCAATTCTTCCACTTTTTTTTCAAGATTTTTAGTTTCTTTGCTCTGGGTATGTAATTCCTCCTTTAGCTCTGAGAAATTTGATGGACTGAAGCCTTCTTCTCTCATCTCGTCAAAGTCATTCTCCGTCCAGCTTTGATCCGTTGCTGGCGATGAGCTGCGCTCCTCTGCCGGGGGAGATGCGCTCTTATTTTTTGAATTTCCAGCTTTTCTGCCCTGCTTTTTCCCCATCTTTGTGGTTTTATCTGCCTCTGGTCTTTGATGATGGTGATGTACTGATGGGGTTTTGGTGTAGGTGTCCTTCCTGTTTGATAGTTTTCCTTCTCACAGTCAGGACCCTCAGCTGTAGGTCTGTTGGAGATTGCTTGAGGTCCACTCCAGACCCTGTTTGCCTGGGTATCAGCAGCAGAGGCTGCAGAAGATAGAATATTTCTGAACAGCGAGTGTACCTGTCTGATTCTTGCTTTGGAAGCTTCCTCTCAGGGGTGTACTCCACCCTGTGAGGTGTTGGGTGTCAGACTGCCCCTAGTGGGGGAAGTCTCCCAGTTAGGCTACTCAGGGGTCAGGGACCCACTTGAGCAGGCAGTGTGTCCCTTCTCAGATCTCAACCTCCGTGTTGGGAGATCCACTGCTCTCTTCAAAGCTGTCAGACAGAGTCGTTTGGGTCTGCAGAGCTTTCTGCTGCTTTTTTGTTGTTGTTGTTGTTGTTGTGTAGCTGTGCCCTGTCCCCAGAGGTGGAGTCTACAGAGACAGGCAGGTTTCCTTGAGCTGCTGTGAGCTCCACCCAGTTGGAGCTTCCCAGCAGCTTTGTTTACCTACTTAAGCCTCAGCAATGGCGGGCGCCCCGCCCCCAGCCTCGCTGCTGCCTTGTCGGTAGATCACAGACTGCTGTGCTAGCAATGAGGGAGGTTCCGTGGGCGTGGGACCCTCCCGGCCAGGTGTGGGATATGATCTCCTGGTGTGCCTGTTTGCTTAAAGCGCAATATTGGGGTGGGAGTTACCCGATTTTCCAGGTGTTGTGTGTCTCAGTTCCCCTGGCTAGGAAAAGGGATTCCCTTCTCCCTTGCACTTCCCAGGTGAGGCGATGCCTCTCCCTGCTTCAGCTCTCGCTGGTCGGGCTACAGCAGCTGACCAGCACCGATCGTCCGGCACTCCCCAGTGAGATGAACCCAGTACCTCAGTTGAAAATGCAGAAATCACCGGTCTTCTGTGTCGCTCGCGCTGGGAGTTGGAGACTGGAGCTGTTCCTATTCGGCCATCTTGCTCCGCCCCACTAAGCAGTTCCTAAGAAAGCTTCTTTCCCGCTTTCATCGGAGGATATTTCCTTTTTCACCATAGCCCTCTAGGGCTTCCAAATATCACTTTGCAAATTCCACAAAAACCGCCTTAGCGAAAGGCTTCTTGAGGGGAAAAGTGTAACTCTGTGAGATGATTTCACAGAACACAAAGAAGTTTCTCAGGAAGCTTCTTTCTCTTTGTTATCGGAAGATATTTCCTTTGGCCCTCTAGTCTTCAAAGGGATCCGAAATATCTGTTCTAAGATTCCACAAAAATAAGGCTAGCAAAGAGATCCACGAAATACAGATCTAACTCTGTGAATGGAAACCACACATCACAATGCAGTTTCTCAGAAAGCTTCTTTCCAGTTTTCCTCGGAGGATATTTTCTTTTTCACCGTAGCCCTCTATGGGCTTCCAAATATCACTTTGCGAATTCAACAAGAACTGGCTTAGCGAGTGGCTTCTTGAGGGGAAAGCTGTAACTCTGTGAGATGAATTAACAGAACACTAAGCAGTTTCTCAGAAAGCTTCTTTCCAGATTTCATCGGAGGATATTTCCTTTTTTACCAGTGCAATCTATGGGCTTCCAAATATCACTTTGCAAATTCCACAAGAACTGTCTCAGCGAAAGGCTTCTTAAGGCGAAAGCTATAACTCTGTGAGATGATTTCACAGAATACATAGAAGTTTCTCAGAAAGCTTCTTTCTCTTTGTTATCGGAGGATATTACCTTTGGCCCTCTAGTCTTCAAAGGGATCCGAAATATCTGTTCTCAGATTCCTCAGAAATAAGGCTAAAAAACAGATCAACGAAATACAGATGTAACTCTGTGAGTGAAAGTCACATATCACAACGCAGTTTCTCAGAAAGCTTCTTTCCAGTTTTTCTCTGAGGATATTTTCTTTTTCACCATAGCCCTCTATGGGCTTCCAAATATCCCTTTGCGAATTCCACAAGAACAGGCTTAGCGAGCGGCTTCTTGAGGGGAAAGCTGTAATTCTTTGAGATGAATTAACAGAACACTAAGCAGTTTCTCAGAAAGCTTCTTTCCAGATTTCATCGGAGGATATTTCCTTTTTCATCAGCGACCTCTATGGGTTTCCAAATATCACTTTGCAAATTCCACAAGAACTCTCTTAGCGAAAGGCTTCTTGAGGGGAAAGCTGTAACTCTGTGAGATGATTTAACAGAACACAAAGTAGTTTCTCTGAAAGCTTCTTTCTCTTTGTTATCAGAGGATATTACCTTTGGCCCTGTAGTCTTCAAAGGGATCCGAAATATCTGTTCTCAGATTCCACTGAAATAAGGCTAGCAAAGAGATCCACGAAATACAGATGTAACTCCGTGAGTCAAAGTGACACATCACAAAGCAGTTTCTCAGAAAGCTTCTTTCCAGTTTTTCTGTGAGGATATTTTCTTTTTCACCATAGACCTCTATGGGCTTCCAAATATCACCTTGCGAATTCCACAAGAACAGGCTTAGCGAGCGGCTTCTTGAGGGGAAAGCTGTAACTCTGTGAGATGAATTAACAGAACACTAAGCAGTTTCTCAGAAAGCTTCTTTCCAGATTTCATCAGAGTAAATTTCGTTTTTCACCATAGAACTCTATGGGCTTCCAAATATCACATTGGAAATTCCACAAGAACTGTCTTAGCGAAAGGCTTCTTGAGTGGAAAGCTGTAACTCTGTGAGATGATTTAACAGAACACAAAGAAGTT
>NW_020259643.1:0-4843 GCF_003255815.1 Theropithecus gelada | reverse complement strand
GTACATGGAATTTCAAATGACAAATGAAACAAGCTTTTAATTATGACTAGAGCCCTATGCTCTGCGTTTCTTCAAATGGAAATGTTGTGCTGAAATGAATTTGCTGTTAATCGGTTGCCTCATGCAAGACGTAAGACGGAGGGCTGGGAGCAAAGTAGAATGTGGACTTATCTACAAAGCTTCCTCCTCTCAGACTATAATCAGTTGGATGGTGCTACACAGGAATATGTGAGAATTCGTGTGAGAAAGGTGATGGGTGCAGACCTGTGTGACCGGCAGGTGTTGGGGGAGGTTTGAGAGAAGCTTTTGGCTGAAGTGGTGTCAGGTGCAGGTGCTGTAGTGTGATGTCTGGATGGAAGAGCACACGCCTCTGGGCTGCGGGAAACAGATAAAGGAGGAGGTGGGCAGATGTGAGTCGTGTCTTAGGAATGGCAGCAATTCAGGCCGACCCAGGATCAGGCTCCCATGGGGGAGGAGTGGATATCAGGACCCAGGGAGCATGGGGCGGGGGTCATGCCCAGGCCTCTGCGGGTCTTGCTCTTGTGTCAGCAGGGCCCTGTGCTTGCCCTCCTTAAAACTTTCCTGATCCATAAAACGGGCACGACAAAATCCACCTTGTGACACTGAAGCTTAAATGAGATGATGTACATGGTGTCTTCCTTCCCTTCCTGACACATCCTAGACTCACAGCTATGGTAGCAGCGACAGACTGGATGGAATGCTGGAGCCCCTTTGCGCCTGGTGAAGCCACATGGATTTGTGCAGTGCTGGCGACTGTCTCTGAAAGCCTTTGGTCATGGCAGTGGCAGCCTCGAGTGGCTCTTGGCATACTTGAGTCTGTGGAGTGCAAGGTTGACTGGAGCTCCGAGGCCATTGATACTATCCAGGGGTGAGCTGATGAGGCCCTAAAATATGGTGGAAGTCCGAGAGGACTTGGCTACCAGAAGCATTGTAGATTTCTGGCTTCGAGAACTTGTTGACTTATGGACATAGGAAGGTAAACCCAGATGGCTCCAAAATTGTAAGTCCAGAAGAAAGGTGGGAGGGTACAATTGCTGACTAGGTCATGGTTGCCCTGTCCCTTTGTTTCTGGCCATCGTTTCTCCTCCCTCCCCCTGCCTTTGTGGGCTGGAGGGCCTGAGCCTGCACAGCGGTCTATTTCATGGTGACAATGGCCGATTATTATCCTGTAGTAAGAAGTCTCTTCATTTTATTTGGCAGCAGTAGTTAAATAAATTTAAGGAGTGATAGTGTAGTAGTATTTGTTTTGTTTTGTTTGTGGTTTTTTTTTTGTTTTTTTTTGTTTTTTTTAGTGTCATTTAACTGAATGTTATTTCCAATTTCACTGATCACTTTGAGAGGCCAAAACATGCTTTGATTTGTTATTTTGTGTTTGAGCTAGTTTATTGCCTCACAGGAATGCCAATTATTCTGTTGTCACACATCATTAAGTATCTCAAACTGTGTTACTATAATACTTAGCTGAATTACCTCCCTTATTTTGGCTTTTAAAAATCTAAAATCTGTGTGAAACACAGGATGGTGCATCTCCATTGAGGGTTGTTGAGAAGTGTGACTTTTCCTGGCATGCCTGAAAATCAGTGACATTATTTTATAGAAACACTTTGTAACTGACACCAAAGCTAGAAGCTCCTGTAAAGGGCAGAGTAGGCAACGTGTTATGCTTTGAGGGCCACAGAAGTCTCTGCATATATTTCTTTTGTGAAAACTTCAAAGTGTAAATATCACTTCTGGTTCCCTGG
Organism: Theropithecus gelada; assembly: GCF_003255815.1. NCBI lineage: Eukaryota > Metazoa > Chordata > Mammalia > Primates > Cercopithecidae > Theropithecus > Theropithecus gelada. The sequence continues at coordinate 3,080 of NW_020259643.1, read as the reverse complement.
ACAAGGCTTGGTCGGGGATCATGGTTTGCAGACCCTTGACAGCAGCTTAGCTGAAAGCTGGTCCCCCATGCAGTGAGCAGGAGCCCACCTCATTGCTTCAGCCAGGAAGATGCTGCCCTCATGCTGGAATTTACTTCAAACAAACTTGAAAGCTCTGGCACCGCTGCTCATTTCCATACTGTTGCAGGCTGTCTAAAATACGGAGGATGCCTTGGCGTTTTGATTTTGTTACTCCTCTTGAAGGGCTCTGAGATGGCTCATCGCGAGTTAGACATTTGTAGAAATGATCAAGCAGAGCTGCAGCCATCTTGTAGATCAAGTGAAGTTTTTTCTGAAAGCTTGTTACAGGCTTAAATTTCTGATCCCGTTCCATCCACTGATCTTGTATGATTGGTTTCTTTTTGCACCCATTTGGGTCTGAAGCGTCTCCCCACCGTGGTAGAACTTTAGCTCTGATTTCATGCATGAGTCGGTATCCTCACTCCTCTTCTGTGAGGAGAAAGCGCTGTAGCTCCTGCGTGGTTTCCGGCCCCTCCCTGCACGCGGATGGATTGGGAGGTATTTGTGGAGTGTGAACTTGCTACCCCCAGAGGCTCCTTGTTCACTCCCCTGGACCATACTCTTCCCTACTCCCATGGACTGCACTCCTCCCTCCTGGTTCATTCCCCGGACCACATTCCTCCCTCCTCCTCCCTGGCTCACTCCCCTGGACCACACACGTCCCTCCTGGTTCACTCCTTGGACCACACTCCTCCCTCCTGGTTCACTCCCTGGACCGAACTCCTGCCTCCTGGTTCACTGGCTGGGCCGAACTCCACCCTCCTCCCTCCTGGTTCACTCTCCTGTGTCCCCACGCCTCTCTCCTGGTTCACTGCCCTGGGCCCCCACGCCTCCCTCCTTGTTGACTCCCCTGAGCCCCCACTCCTCCCTCATAGTTCCCTCCCCAGGGCCCCCACTCCTCCCTACTCCCCTGGGCCACATTCCTCCCTCCTGGTTCACTCCCCTGGCTCCCCACTCCTCCCTCCTGGGGGCGTGGTAGTTTCTGCTGTGCTTGTGCCAGCACGATAAGGCTGAGTGGCAGCTCCAGGGCTATGGCTGCTCACGTAGCTGTGGCGTTAGCGCAGAGAACTGCGGGGATGCAGCTGCCCTTGCTGTGATGCTTCGAGTGTCACAGTCGGTATGGGAAACTGGGTGGGATGTAGATGTCCCAGGAAGGGACAGGAGCCTCCCCTCAGCCTCTGTCAAACACTTCTCAGCCAGGCATGGTGGCTCATGCCTGTAATCCCAGCGCTTTGGGAGGCCGGGGTGGGTGGATCACCTGAGGTCAGGAGTTGGAGACCAGCTTGACCAATGTGGTAATTTTTGACACATTAAGGATTAAGGAAAATGACTCTCACTCGTTTGCCTTGCTTTTCAGTTGATGATTGGTGTAGCCCAGTAGTCTGAACTTGTTAAGCAACCATTATTACTGAAAGACTAATGTTTAAAAGTCTCTTTCTCTGGACACGTCTTTGGCTGCTGTAATCAAAAGCAATGTAATCAGCACTGGTTAATGGCTTTCCTTGCTTGGCTAACAAATGCTCCTTAGAAACTTTGGTTTCTTGTTATTTTCATTTATAATTATGTTTTAAGCTTTCTAATTTTTCTAGCTTTCCTGCGAGTTGAGAATAATTGTGATGGGTGCTTAGTTTGGGATGTTGATGTACACTCTATGCCCAGCTACTATGCCATTGTGTGAACACTGACTTGTCACTTTCTCATGAAGACTGATTTCACTTAGTTTGGTAAATTCTATTAATTTTAAGGAAGGGGGTGGAATGCAACTGCTGTTAGGAGGCTTTCTTAAGGATCGGGGAAATGTTGCCATGATTATTACCGTTACAGAAGGAACATAAAAATACGTGCTGCCTTCAGTCATGATGAATATGTAAGTCCGCATCTGTGACTGCAGAAAACGGCAGCCCCAAATCTTAAAATCGTGTGGATGCACCAAGCCCATCTGCAGGGCACTGTGGAGCAGCCTGCATTAGCCGAAGTTGGCCCACAAGCCCTGAGGGATGGTGTCTGAGTTATGATAAGGCTCTGACTTGGGATTAAACAGGCCTCCAAATACTGTGATATTCTAAACAAAGACACGATACTGCCCAGGGAGCCCAGTGGACACCTGTAGGCAGTGTAGGTGAGAAAAGGCTCCAAGGAAGATTCCTGCAGCTCAGCTAGGAGGATTCTGTAAGGCAGTAGACACATCAATGTTCACATAGGAGTGTTGAGCTATATTCATTCCTTTTAAGCAGCCAGGCTTGTGTGTGTTTTTAGGGGCACTCACAGAGCGCCCCTTCCACCCTCACTGCTGGTCAGGTGAGGTGTTCAAGACTAGCCTGACCAACAAGGTGAAATCCCATCTGTACTTAAAAATATAAAATATTAGTCGGGGGTGATGACAGGCGCTTGTAATCCCAGCTACTCGGGAGGCCGAGGCAGAAGAATCACTTGAACTCGAGAGGCAGAGGTTGCAGCAAGCCGAGATCGAGCCACTGCACTTCAGCCTGGGTGACAAAGGGAGACTCTGTCTTAAGAAAAAAAAGATTTTAAAAAACCCTACATGCCCCTAGTTGCTTCTGTAGGAGAAGGCATGTTCCCGAAGGTAGACTTTGTGTTGAGGACTCTGCAGCGTCAGGCTGGAGACAGTCTCCCTTCCTAGCAGCGTGGGCCCCTGGGCTGCTCTTCTACCAGAAGGGATGGTGGCGTCTCTGGGAGGTATCTGTGGACTCAGATCTGTGTGGATTAGTGACTTGTGTTACTCACAGATACATAATTTTATGGGTAAATGAATACCTGGACTGGCTGCAACTTCAGGACGAGATTTGGAAGTAGGGAGTGCAAAGTGACGACGGAACCCTGGGCTTGTCTTGCCGCCCCCAGGACCCGATCGGGGCGCCTTCTCATCTGAAGTCCCAGCACGAGGTCAAGGTGGCCCTCCCCTCTGAAGCCCCAGAACCTGGTCGGGGCGCCCCTCCCTTCTGAATCCCCCAATACCTGGTCGGGGCGCCCCTCCCTTCTAAAGCCCCCAGACCCTCCTG
>NW_020259642.1:0-4844 GCF_003255815.1 Theropithecus gelada | reverse complement strand
GGTGATATGTGGTGGGATGGGAGGATGGGATGTGTTTGTACTGGGCTTGTTTGTTTTGAGCCCGGGGCTGAGGAATGTGCCCGGCTCCTCTCATTCCCCCCTTCTTTTCAGGTATCTCTAGAGCCAATCTTGGGTCTTACAAGTCTGATTCTGTTTCAGCGTTTACAGGTTGGTATTGGGCTCTGAGGACCATGAGTTGTACAGTGTCAAACCTTTCTCTAACGAACGGCAAAATTCTGTTAACAACACAAGGTCCTATGGTAAGCAGAAATAGAAGACTCAGCAGGGGTCCAAGGAAGGGGGCTAACAGAGAAAACATAGATGAGTTCCACCATTGGTCTGCAGCTGAAGCAAACTGCCGTGTTCTTACTTCTGTGCTTAACTTGCGTAACTGTTGGACCCGGTCCTCCACAAGTCCTGATTCATTTATGTAGAAACAACAGTCTTCCTTTAGAAACATACACGTACCCCCTTTTTCAGCAGTAAGTAGGTCTAAGGCCCTCCGGTTCTGCAAGGTTACCTGTGCTAGGGACGTGAGCTGCCGCTGGAGGGAGGCAAGGGACTCAGCTGACTCCTCCATAGCAACGGCAAGTTGTTGGTACAGCTTGTTACTTTCTATGAGGGTGTGACCTAAGGCTCCCCCCGCCAGTCCGGCTGCCATGAAGGATGCGGTGAGGGAGATTCCTGCAGTGAGGGGGAGAAATATGGCTCGTGCAGGTCTCAGTCTAGGGACTGGGTGAATAACAGCACTAGTCCAGTTACCGGTATACCCTAGGAACTCGCCGGCAGTAAGTAGAGTCAACCGGGGAACTAATGTGACAGGAAGACACAGTAGGTTGGTAACAGAGGGGCTTGATAGGTTTTTAGATAATGTTCCATTACACCAGAAGAATATGCCTGACGGAGCCCTTAAGGTGATATTAGGGGGCATTGCAGTGATGCTGCAGAGGCTGGAATTAGTTCTTGAGAAACAGTAAGGAAACTTTTCTTGACTGGGGTTGTTCTTAGCTCTGTCCACAGTCCACGTGTCCGGTGCTTCAGCCGCCGCCGTGATTGGTCCCAGGAGGTCGGAGGTTGGGTCCACCGGCTTGACGTGGGTGTAGTGGATCCACGACGTGATGCCTTCTACCTTTAGGGCGGTGGGTGTGGTTAGGAGTACCTGGAGTGGTCCTTTCCACCTGGGTTCTAGGGTCTCTTGTCGGTGTTGCTTGACCAGGACCCAGTCTCCCGGCTGGTACGGATGGGGTGTCGGCGGGGGACCGGTCTCATATAGTTCCTTCAGCTTGGGCCAGATTTCTTGATGAATTTTCTGCAAGGCTTGTAGGGAAAATAAGAGTTCAGAGACATTTTCTGTTTCAGACTTGAGCAGATCATCTTTTAGGCTGGGAACTAGGGGTGGGGGTCTACCATACATGATTTCATAAGGGGTAAGGCCCAGTCTGTAAGGGGTATTACGGGCCCGGAACAGAGCGTAGGGGAGAAGGACTACCCAATTAGCGCCAGTCTCCATAGTCAATTTAGTTAAGGTCTCTTTTAAGGTCCGATTCATCCTTTCTACCTGTCCTGAACTCTGGGGCCTGTAAGCGCAATGGAGTTTCCAATTTGCCCCAAGGATGGAAGCCAAATCCTGACTTACCTTAGCAACGAAAGCGGGCCCATTATCTGACCCTATCTGGACGGGGAAGCCATACCTGGGAAGGATATCTTCCAGAATTTTCTTTGCTACGACCTGAGCAGTTTCTCTTTTGGTTGGGAATGCTTCAGTCCACCTTGAAAAAGTATCTACAAAGACAAGTAAGTACCGGTACCCGTACTTTCCTGGCTTTATTTCAGTAAAATCTACTTCCCAGTAGATACCAGGCCTGGTTCCCCTGAGCCTTGTTCCTGTTGCAGCTTGAGATTGGGGGTATGCGTTGTTAAGCTGGCAGACTTTGCAACTTGTCACGATACTGCTGGCCGTCTCAGCTATATGTCTGATTTTGAGCTTGGAGGGTCTGATCAGGTCTACCATCCGCCGGGCCCCCAGGTGGGTGGTTCGGTGGATGTGTTCTAACACCTGTTGTCCTAATTTTTCTGGTAGGATGGTTTGGTCATTAGTATCAGTCCACCACCCATTCTGGATTTGTTTCAGGGGAAGTTTGTCAATCCACTGGAGATCTTGTTCTGAATATTCAGGGAAATATGGCAAGTCCCGGGGGCCCGGGTCAGGGAGCTGGAGTGTAAGGAGTTGGCTGGGAGCCTTTGCCACAATCCTTGCAGTTTGGTCTGCCAGAAAGTTGCCTTGAGCAGTTGGAGTAGTTGGTTTCTGATGCCCTGGGCAATGCACAATGGCTAACTTTTCTGGCCTCCATAGGGCTGTTAGCAGGGCTAGGATCTCTTGCTTGTTTTTTATCTCTTTTCCTTCAGCCGTCAGTAACCCTCGCTCCCTCTAAATGGTCCCGTGTATATGCGCCGTTGCAAAAGCATATCGGCTGTCTGTATATACTGTCAGCTTCTTCCCCACCCCTAGGGTAAGAGCTTGGGTGAGAGCTATCAGTTCGGCCTTCTGGGCCGATGTCCCCGGGGGCAGGGGTTCCACCCAGATTACCTCAGTCTCTGAAGTCACTGCCGCTCCAGCGTACCTCTGGCCTTGATGCATGAAGCTGCTCCCATCAGTGAACCAAACGAGGTCGGCGTCAGGAAGTGGGCGGTCCTGCAGGTCTTCTCGAACTCCGTGCACCTGAGCTAGTATCTCGGTGCAGTCATGGAGTGGGGCGTCCAGGTCTGGGTTGGGCAGCAGTGAACCAGGGTTTAAGGTCGTTGGGGGCAGGAAAGTTATCCTGAGAGGATTTAGTAGTAGTCCTTGGTAGTGGGTGAGCCGGGCGTTACTCATCCATCGATTAGGTGGCTGTTTGAGTACACCTTCGATGGCATGTGGAGTAACGACCCGCAATTCTTGTCCCATGACAAGTTTATCAGCATCTTGCACCATCAGAGCCATGGCCGCAATCATTCGGAGACAAGGGGGCCACCCGGCAGCCACTGGGTCTAACTTTTTTGACAGGTAGGCAACTGGCCTCCGCCAGGGGCCTAAGTTCTGAGTTATTATCGCCTTGGCGACACCCGTATTCTCGTCCACATATAGGTGGAAGGGCTTGGTAACATCAGGTAGCCCCAGTGCAGGCGCAGAGAGTAAGGCGGTTTTAATCTGTTGGAAAGCCGACTCGGCTTCGTCTGTCCAATTAAATGGCTGCTGCCCCCGGGTTGCCTGATACAAGGGTTTAGCCAGTTCTGCGAACCCAGGTATCCATAGTCTGCAAAATCCCGCTGACCCCAGGAATTCCCTCACTTGTCGGGTGGATTGTGGCCTGGGGATCTGCAGAACAGTTTGTTTCCGGGCGTCTGTTAACCAGCGCTGCCCTTCTTTAAGCAGGTACCCTAGATATGTTACCTCTGGCTTACAGATTTGAGCTTTCTTTGCCGAGGCTCGGTAGCCCAGATTCCCCAGAGCTTGTAAGAGACCCTTGGTCCGTTGGATGCAAGCTTCTTGGGTCTCAGCAGCAATTAGGAGGTCATCAACATGCTGTAGTAAAGTTATTTCAGGGTGTTTGCATCGGTACTCACCCAGGTCTTCATGGAGGGCCTCATCGAACAGGGTAGGAGAGTTTTTAAATCCCTGCGGCAGCCTGGTCCATGTCAGTTGGCCACTTATGCCCCTATCAGGGTCATTCCACTTGAAGGCGAAGAGCTTTTGGTTCTGAGGGGCTAAAGGCAAACTGAAGAAAGCATCTTTCAAATCTAAAACAGTGTACCATTGATGTTTAGGGTTTAAGGTACTCAGGAGGGTATACGGGTTAGGCACAGTTGGATGTATGTCCACAACCCTCTTATTGATTTCTCTTAAGTCTTGTACAGGTCTGTATTCTCCACTATTAGGTTTTCATACCGGCAACAATGGAGTATTCCAGGGCGAGTGACATGGGCGAAGGACCCCTTGGTCAAGGAGCCAGCGGATATGCGGGGCAATTCCTTTCTTGGCCTCTAGGGGCATCGGGTATTGGCGTACCTGCATGGGGTCTGTCCCAGGCTTAAGCTCAACAAACAAGGCAGGACGGTGTTTTGCTAGTCCTAAGCCCCCCGTTTCCGCCCAAGCTTCTGGATATTGCTGGAGCCAGGTTGCTATGTCCTGGTCAGGGGCCGCTCGCTCCTGGTGGAGCCGGTACTCATCTTCTAGGGTTATAGTCAGGACGGACACAGGCCAATTGTGGGAGTTTGTCACGACCGGCCCCTCAGGGAGGAAATGGATCTGTGCTCCCATTTTAGTTAGCAGGTCTCTCCCTAATAGGGGACAGGGGCTCTCAGGGATGACCAGGAAAGAATGGGTTACATTCTTGGCTCCGAGGTTTACTGTTCTTTGTGTTGTCCATGGGTATTTCTTAACTCCTGTGGCCCTTGTACCCACGAGGACTTGGAGGATAATTTCCCATTAGTTTTAACTAAGACTGAGTGCTGTGCTCCCGTATCGACCAAGAACTGGACTGGGGACCCCTCCACTTGCAAAGTTACCCTAGGTTCGGGGAGGGGATCCAAACCCCATCTTCCCTAGTCTTCATCTTGAGTGACTAGTACGGGTGTAGACCTAGGGGGTCCCTGTCCTCGTTGTTTCTTTTTGGGGCAGTCTCTTACCCAGTGGCCAGCCTCCTTGCAGTAGGCACATTGGTCTTTTCTCAGATTATCATGCCTAGGGGGCCGCCTAGGTTGGGTGTACTCTGGCTGTAGATGCTCTTTCTGTACCACTGCTGCCAGGACCTTGGTCATTTTTTTCAGTGGCCTTAAATTGCCTTTCCTCTGGAGTATCTCTGTTA
>NW_020259641.1:0-9868 GCF_003255815.1 Theropithecus gelada | reverse complement strand
AGAGAGACAGAGGCATAGAAGGACAGAGAGACAGAGACAGAAAGAGATGGAGAGAGACAGAGATAGACTGAGAGAGAGGGACGGAGGGAGGGAGGAGAAATAGGAACACAAACAAAGTAGAGGGGCAAGAAGGCAAGAAGTAACAAATGAGAAGGGTACCCAAGCTGAAAAGATAAACAAGTCTATACAGCCCCTGAAAGATCCAGAACATGCTTCCCATCCTCCTATTTCCACCCTCTACTTTCAGCTGAGATCTAAGGGGCTTCGGAGAAGACATGATGCCAATGTCAGCTATCTTAAAACCAGAAGGATACAAGAAAAGAGACTTGGTGATCCGGAGCTGAAACACAGCCACAAGGAGCCAGAAAAATGGGGGAGGATGACTCTTGAGCTGAAAAGTGTACCTTATAATTCAGAAACCTTAGTCACCAGACTCTGAGAACAGATAACAAGAGTGGGAGGAAGGATTGGGGAACAGCATGGGGAAATATTTAATAACGCTTTGGAGTGCTACAGCCTCAGTCGCAATGCTCTTGACAAACTCCCAGCCTTACGGAACCATCAGAAAACCAAAGAACCAACTCACAGGATAAACAGACCCATGTTGTATTTTGCAGTGCACATAGAACTAACATTCAACTGATTTGAGATTTTTGGCGTTGGAAACTATTTTTGAAAATCACCTACCACTGAGCATGATTATGTTCAGTCTTCACAGAAATCCATAAAATGTGGCTCAATTCTGAACATACCCATGTCCTGTCCAAACAGCCCCTCCAAAACTTGCTCCATGGGTTCACTCTATCTCAAGGTCCTTATAGCTCTAAACACAAGTTTAAGAGAAACTGAATTCGCCTTTTAAAAATTTGCTCTATGAGGGACAATGCAAAAAACAAATGTGAATGCTGAAATCGTCTATCCACACTAATGATTCCATATTTATATTTTACATGTTCTCATCAAAATGATGACACAAACATTGTTCAACATTTCTAGAAATTCACAGAGCCCTGAGAAGACATCCTCAAATGCCTCAAGGTCTGTGAGCCCCAGTTTTCGGTTCAGGGAGCCATTTCTCAGTTTGGAACATGGTCAAACTACTTTTTGCTGACACTGTGTGGGAGGAACTGGTTGGGTGAGGGAGAAGCTAGAGGCAGCTGTAATTTAGTAGCCATGGCAATAGTTGAGGCAGAAGATGAATAGTTGAGGCAGAAGATGAAGGAATGGGAGGACTTTTGAAAGAAGGGTGGAAAGCAGGCGGGATTCACAGATCCTCATGGCTCACAAGGGGTGGAGAACTGAGAGAAAAGAAAGAAACAGTGGTTCCAAGTATAAGCCACATAATACATACACATTTAGGTTCCAATGAACCTAATTAGAACTATTGTAATGTAGCAAGACGTTTCTGTGTACAATTGATTGAACAAAAATCTCTAGAAGGAATACTTAGTCCCACTTCAAGTGGGATTTGTAATTAGAAGCCTTGGATCCTGTGTGAGCAGCTGGAGGGCCTTGAGGCCACTATTCCGGGGCCCTCTGTTTCCTCCTCTGTAAAATGGCCAGTGGGGTGGGAGGGTGAATTAGATGCTCACAATCACCCAGCAAACTGACAAGAAAGATCTAGGGGAAACCAAAATGGCCCCAGACACAAACACATTCTGGAAATCCTTTTCACAAAATGTACCAACTAACATGAACTTAGCTTTTAAAACAGAGAAAGATGAAGTCAGAGATAAGATTTTTGAAAGGTAATTTAAAATAATTGCTACGTTCTCTGCAAACTGAAGTGAGCAGCTTGACTTTCAGAATAAATGGCCACTTACGGCTGTCATGTCCTAACAGGGCCACCTGCACAACCACTTCGATTGTGTGTTTTTCTCTTGCCCCCATACACCGCAGACTGCCCCAAATCACAGAAAGAATTTCCACACAAAAGAACCTTTCTTCTGGCACTAGCAGCAGTTGAATTAGATAGTGGTTGGAGATCAGCACATTTATATTACTGTCATACTGAGGTTTGATTTTTCTACTGGCACAAAGTCTTCTAAAAAAGAATGGAAAATTACCCCTGTTTACTTCAAAGAGTCATGCTGATTTCCTCGAAATATGCGACACTCCAGTGTTGCTCAGGGCAACTAATCTAATTCACAGAGTTCCTGCCTATGACTGATAGCTTAAGAAAGGGTAAAGTTTATTTGTAATAGACTTTAGATTGGATTATAATAGGTATACAGAAAGACATCAAGCAGTTAGGACAGCAGCCACGGATATGAGATCTGTTTAGCTAGTTGAGAAAAGCCTATTGCGTAAGTTTAAGCTCTGGTGAGAAGTTGCATGTGAGCTATTGGATAACTTCTAAGAAAAAGATTGACTGGAGGCATAGAAATAACTAAACAAATCCAGCTAACGCATTTTCTCACAGTGAACAGATGTCACTACATAAAATTCCATCCAAAGCATTTCATCAAAAGGCTCCCAGACTAGGTTAAAAGTAAGTCAGACACAGGTATTTGGTGTATGTTAGTGCAACAGACAGTCTGAAGGAGATTGGAGATTCCATTAAATCTGCACAAGACCCCAAATTATACATATATATATATATAAATGAAAATATATATTTATAGAATTGTATGATATATAATTAAAATATAAATATTTACAGTGACATATTACTGTATATAGCTATAATTACTATTGTTTCATTGATTTTGCTTTTGAAGAAAATAAGCAATGGTTTTAAAGACATAGGTTTTCAACTAAAGTAATACCTCCAGATGAATTGTTTATTGAACATAGCTTCCAGTAAACATAAATTTGCTAGCTAAGTCTGCTGTTTGACAGTAATCACTGCTGAGTCACAGAGTGACTCTGATTTCTGATTGCACTCAGAGTTGGTCAGAAGCCCTGGAAAATAACTGCAACATTCATGTTTTCAGTATTTTTTCCTCAGATGAAATAGACAATTTATGCTATTGTGTTCCTTTTGTATCATGCACATACTTATATCACAGCCACTTGGCATTGTATTTTACTTAATTAACTTCCATATCTGACCCCTACCAGCTTGAACACCTCTGAGAGCAAAGAATGTCTCCATTTTGAGCTCCTGGTCAGGTGCCTGGCATACTCTTAGTATTCAATAAATGTTCATTGAAGGAATTAATAAATGAGTGAATAAGTGCTTTCTTCAATTTTTGCTGATCTTCACACATCAAAACCTAATACAGTTGTAAAAAGTCATTGCAGGGGATGAGAATATGTCACCCTAACATATGCCATTTTGGCATAAAGATTATTTAGAGCTGAAGGCAATTGAGAATCAACAGATGCAGGAAGAGTTATCTACCTACCTAAAAGTAGGGCACAAATTTCCCTTTGTGAGGGTGTTCCCTCTGCCCTTGCAAGAAAAAAGAAAAATTCTTATCATTGACTGTTCATTGACACTGAGACAAGTCTGTAAACTGATCTTACTAAAATAACTATTATTTTCCATCAGTTCCACTATATCAATCTTGCTCAACCCACTGCCCATGGGCCGCACATGGCCCAGGATGGCCTTGAATGTGCTCCAACACAAATTTGTAAACTTTCTTAAAATGAGATGTTTTGGCAATTTTTTTTTTTTTTTTAGCTCATCGGTTAGCATTAGTGTTAGTGTATTTTATGTGTGGCCCAAGACAAATTCTTTTTCTTCCATTATGGCCCAGGGAAGCCAAAAGATTAGACATCTCTTCCCAATACATTTCCTAGTAAATCAATTCCCCACAATTTGTTGTTCCTCGAAGCCCTAACAACATTTCCTTTGCTAAAAGGGCATAAAAGCCTGAGTCTGCTTCTTTGAATTTTACTTCTTTTCTGCGAACACCAATACATATAGATATCAATACAAATTGGGTTTTTCTCCTATTAATCAACCTTTTGTTACTATAATTTGCAGGCCACTAGGTACTGAACCCAAGAGGGTATTTTTTCTTTGATATCATTGTTATTCTTATTTCTTTTTATATTCATCAACAAAATCTTTGTCCTGGCTGTACTGACTTTATTTCTCATTCTTTATTTCCTCTTTTAACATTTCAAAGTATAATGGAAAAGTAACAAACTTCTACCTTGGCCACATGGGATGCTGTTTCAAGACTTTTTCTTCTTGTTAATATCTCATCCCAGAAAACAAACTCGAAAAGTCTCTGCTTCTTACCCCACCTTTATTATATCCTTTACTTTTTCATATTGGAGGACTGCAAAGCACATTTTCACCTTTATACTACTTTCGTCTGTTATCCTGTCAATTTTCACTGTCTTGGAGAACTTTTGATTATAGATTTGGCAATTTTCTTCTTTCCAAAGCCTCCTCTAAATTCTCTTTGCTTAGGTGTATGGGGACCAGTATCTTAAAAGGGACATTTGGCAAAGGAGCTTCTCATTTGTCACTCACTTTGCCCTGCTAAAGTGTAATTTTTTTTTTTTTTTTTTTGGTAGACACAGGATCCTGCTCTGTCACTCAGGCTGGTGTACAGTGGTGTGATCTCAGCTCACTCCAGCCTTGACCTCCTGGTCTCAAGTGTTTCTCCCATCTCACCCTCCTGAATAGCTAGTACTACAGGCACATGCCACCATACCTGGCTAATTTTTATGTTTGTTTGTTTTGTAAAGATTGGGTCCCTGCTTTGTTGCCCAGGCTGGTCCCAAATGCCTGGCCTCAAGCAATCCTCCTGCCTCAGCCTCCCAAAGTGCTGGGATTACAGGCAAGAGCCACTGCACCTGGCCTAAAGTATAATTTTTAAAAAGTTAAAAACATGATTCTCATTCCTCTCCATCAATCATCTGGCAAGGATCACCACAACAGATCATAAAACGAAATCCCATTTTTGCAAATAATGTTGAATGGCTTAGTGGCTTTGCATGAACAAGAATCAAAAACAAATACATGCACAAAACCCCAAAAATAGAGAGGATAAAAGAACCTAAAGTAACAGAGAGCCGGGCGCAGTGGCTCAAGCCCGTAATCCCAGCACTTTGGGAGGCCGAGACGGGCGGATCACAAGGTCAGGAGATCGAGACCATCCTGGCTAACCCGGTGAAACCCCGTCTCTACTAAAAAATACAAAAAACTAGCCGGGCGAGGTGGCGGGCGCCTGTAGTCCCAGCTACTCGGGAGGCTGAGGCAGGAGAATGGCGTAAACCCAGGAGGCAGAGCTTGCAGTGAGCTGAGATCCAGCCACTGCACTCCAGCCTGGGTGATAGAGCGAGACTCCGTCTCAAAAAAAAAAAAAAAAAAAAAGAAACAGTCAGCAAAGTTAAAATTCTAATAATTGTTAATATTCAGTATGGGAGCCAAGAAAAGGCAGAACTGGGCTTGCACAGTCCGTGAAGCGTCGTGCTCAGGCAACACATTTTAATCAGGCTTCTAGGTGAGTCCACTTGAGTATCTTTTTTTTTTTTTTGAGACAGAGTCTTGCTCTGCCGCTCAGGCTAGAGTGCAGTAACGTAATCTCGGCTCACTGCTGCACCTCCACCTCCTGGGTTCAAGCGATTCTCTGCCTCAGCCTCCCGAGTAGCTGGGATTACAGGCACGTGCCACCGCACCCGGCTAATTTTTATATTTTTAGTAGAGTCGAGGTTTCACCACCTTGGCCAGGCTAGTCTTCAACTCCTGACCTCGTGATCCACCCACCTTGGCCTCCCAAAGTGCTGGAATTACAGGTGTGAGCCACCATACCCGGCCCACTTCGGTATCTTACTGCAGCCTCCAAAATACCCAAGGTATAATTTTTAAAATGTTAAAAACATACATCTCATGCATACATAAAAATTAACGTTTGAGATTTTATCCAACTCAATCAATGAAAGAATTAGTAAGATTCTAAGGCATATTCAAAGAGACTTTGAAGAACAGAGATCTAGTCAGTTAAGAATACTAAAATAAATTTACTAATAGACACAAAATGTGTTAATATCTTATGGGGCAATGAAATGTAATATTTGAGATCTTTTGTAACAAGCTGAAATGAATGGTTTCTCTAGTAGAACAAAGTTTATTTGCATCACTGCAGGCAAGAATTATTTGCATTTCTATCAGCTTTCTGCATGTTAACTTCCTCCTTTATAGAGCTGGAAAATTGCCTAGATAATAAAAAGTCAGTCAAGCTGGGCACGGTGGCTCACACCTATAATCCCAGCACTTCGGGAGGCTGAGGCTGGCGGATCACAAGATCGAGACCATCCCGGCCAACATGGTGAAACCCCATCTCTACTAAAAATACAAAAATTAGCTGGCCATCATGGCACGTGCCTGTAGTCCCAGCTACTCAGGAGGCTGAAGTAGGAGAATCATTTGAACCCGGGAGGCGGATGTTGCAATGAACTGAGATGGTGCCACTGCACTTCAGCCTGGCAACACTTAAAAAAAAAAAAAAAAAAAAAAAAAGTCAGTCAAAGGTGCATAGTCCCATAGAACCAGAGAATCCCCAGAGGATTTTGCCAACCCTTTGCTGGAAGGACACTCAATAATCTCTTTTGCTCATTTCCAAGTCTTGGACAATTTTTCCTGATACCCTTTGAAAATCAGAGTGATCTTCCATCCCTCCTAATCTTCCTCTCTCCCTTTCTTGTTTTTTCACTCTTCAGATATTATTGATCATTTTCTGCGTTCTAGATCAGCACTGACCAGCAGAACTTTCTGTGATGATAGAAATGTTCTGTGTCTATGCATCTATTAACCACACGTGGCTTCTGAGCATTGGAAATGTGGCTGGTGTGACTCAGGAATTTTTAATTCGATAAATTTCAACTGACTTAAATGTACACAGTCACATGTGGTGGTGGCTACTGTAAGGAAGGGGACTATTCTAGCTACTGTGTGGGATTCATCACAATGTAAGCTATTGTTTCCTCCCACCCATTTTTCCCCTCCAAGGCTTACATGCTTATAGAGAAGCTAAGGTTTGTATGAAAATCACCGTTCTAGAAGGTAGCAGATGAACAGTATGGCATGCTCTGTGAACTCAGAGGGGAGATCTAGCTGGGGTGATCTGTAAAGGCTTTTGACAATGTTGGGTAAGACTCAGACTCGCTAAGATGTCAGAGAAAGACATTCTGGAGGAGGAAACTGCAGAGCAAAAGGAAGGAGGCGGGTGGGTGCAACTTATGTTTTTGAATGACGGGGTTGCCCTGGTGGCTCAGAGCATCCAATTTAAGTAGGCAGGCTGTAAAATCTCCAGTTAGAAAAGAAAGGGGCTTGAAACAAACAGAAAATTCCTTTGAAAATCGCTTAGGAACTTCAGACTTTCTCCTATAAGTGATGGGGAAACACTGAAGGCTTTATGTTGGGGGGCGGACATAACCAGATTTTTCTTTCCAAAAGTCACCATGGACACAGTGTGGAAGATGGATTGGAAGGCAGTAGCCACCAAGGTTCATGATACTGGTTGGAAGTCTTTTCAAATCATCCTTGTGAAAGGTAATGGGAACCTGCACTAGAATGAGGACAACCAATAAGATAGCGTTACATCCACTCGGGATTACTACAGCCCAGGAATAGACTTAATTTTCTATGAATTAGAGTGGATACATACATACACACATACATACATTTTATAACACATTTTTCAAGTGCTTTTCAGGCAGAACAATAGGGGTAAACCTGGACATGACAATCCCAAATGATAAATACTAAGAAGTATTTTAGTTTCCAAACTCAGCTCTGTGAGTTTCTATGTGGCTTTAAGAGCAGGCCTTTGAGGACCTCCACAGGGTCAGCTCTGGGCAAAATTGTGAAAGATTAAGCTTTCTTTAGAAGCATTCAGGATTTTTCCTATCTATCCTGCATAATTTACATGTGATTATTGATGATTTATTATGTACCCAACATGTCATTATGGTTTTTAATACTGCATTAGTTTTCTATGGCTGCTGTAATCATTTACTATCAAGTTACTGACTTAAAATAACACAATTTTATTTGATAGTTCTGTAGATTAGAAGTTTGATACAGTTACCGTGGGGCTAAAATCAAGGTGTTGGCAGGGCTGTGTTTATTTCTGGAATCTCTAAGGGGAACATTTTCTTTCCTTTTCCAGCTTCTAGAGGCCACCTGCATTCCTTGGTTCATGGCCCCTTCTTTCATCTTCAAAGATAGCAATGCCAGGTCCAGTTCTTCACATCACACTGGCCTCTCTCTGCATCCCTCTTCCACTTAGAAGGACCCTTCTGATTACGCTGGGCCCACACAGATACTCCAGTATAATCTTGTTTAAAATCAGCCGATGAGCAACCTTAATTCCATTTGCAAACTCAGTTCCCCTTTGCCATCTCCTCAAGGTCCTTAATAGTAATCAAAGCTGCAAAGTCCCTTTTGACATATAAGGCAACACCAACATGTTTATAGATGCTTGGGTTTAGGACATGGGCATCTTTGAGGGACATTCTTCTGACTACCCCAAATATTTCACTTAATCCTCACCATACTATTACTATTACTATTTCCATCTTCCAGAGCCTCACGACCCTAGAACTATCATTCTTCTATGCTATAGTGAACCTAACACTGAATGGAGTTAGATGCAATGACCCCTACAACACACAGATGTTATAGTAGCCAGGCTAGGATTTGAACCTATGTCTCCTGTGATGAATCTTTTAACCACTCAACTGTACTAATTCTCACAGATGTCACTTTTTCCCTGCCTCCTCCTTTTCTCCCTGAGAGTATTCATCTTTCTGTGATACCCCCTCAAAACAGTACAGCAAGCAAAGATGTAAAACTTGAATTTTTTAAATACAGTGGTTTAAATGGTGCATTCAGTGGTACCCAGGGGCACTCGCCTCTGTAAAGGGTAAGAAGTGTTAAAGTTGCTGGGCAAGGTGGCTCATGCCTGTAATTCCAGCACTTCGGGAGGCCGAGGCAGGGGGTGTTGCTTGAGCCCGCGGGTTGCTTAAGCCCAGGAGTTTGAGACCAGCCTGGGCAGCATAAAGAGGCCCTGTCACCACAAAATTTTTAAAAATTAGTCAGGCATGGTGGTGCATGCATATGGTTCCAGCTATTTAGGAGGCTGAGGTGTGAGGATCACTTGAGCCCAGGAGGTGGAGGCTGCAGTCAGCTGTGATAGCACCATTGCACTCTAGCCTGTGCAACAGGGTGAGATCCTGTCTCAAAAAAACAAACAAACGAACATAAAAACCAAAAAACAAACAAACAAAAAAATGAGTCAAGGTAGATAACACTCGAGCTAAAGAAACTGAAGGAAAATCTGACAAATTCAGGAGGGACATTTTGAGCTGGAGAGTTTCTCAGCACTTCTGGGACATAGCTGTTTGTCTGTTTTGCTTATGGTAGGGAGTGCCTGGATCCCAGGACAAGGCTTTTGAGAATCAGAGGTGACAAAGTTTTGAGAGTGTTATCTCAGAGTAAGGTCAGATAGTGCCTTGCTGTCCTTCTTGTACCAGGAGCCATTCACTTATAATATCAAAAGGCAGAATGGCCACATGTATTTAAAATTAGTTCTGACTTAACAAACTAAGTTTATTTTTTAAGAGAAAAGCTAAAATGCTAGTATAAGTTGCATCCCAAGTATGGACACAACGAATGATTAGATGTGCTCATTATGGCAGTTCAGGAGTATCAGGCACATATTTCAGTGAGAGCTCATCTTTTGAAAGACAGCCTTGTTTTAGCTAAAACAGGCATTATTCTACGGCCCATTTATTTTGCCTTGGCCTCCTCTGCCTGCTCCCTTGCCTTCTGGGTTGTGGTTCGTTTCTTTATGTGAGCGTTGGTTATCCAGGTGTGTTCACTTTGTGCAAAGTTATTGAGCTGTACGGTCTTTTTTTTTTTTGAGATGGAGTCTCGCTCTGTTGTCCAGGCTAGAGT
>NW_020259640.1:0-4844 GCF_003255815.1 Theropithecus gelada | reverse complement strand
GGTGATATGTGGTGGGATGGGAGGATGGGATGTGTTTGTACTGGGCTTGTTTGTTTTGAGCCCGGGGCTGAGGAATGTGCCCGGCTCCTCTCATTCCCCCCTTCTTTTCAGGTATCTCTAGAGCCAATCTTGGGTCTTACAAGTCTGATTCTGTTTCAGCGTTTACAGGTTGGTATTGGGCTCTGAGGACCATGAGTTGTACAGTGTCAAACCTTTCTCTAACGAACGGCAAAATTCTGTTAACAACACAAGGTCCTATGGTAAGCAGAAATAGAAGACTCAGCAGGGGTCCAAGGAAGGGGGCTAACAGAGAAAACATAGATGAGTTCCACCATTGGTCTGCAGCTGAAGCAAACTGCCGTGTTCTTACTTCTGTGCTTAACTTGCGTAACTGTTGGACCCGGTCCTCCACAAGTCCTGATTCATTTATGTAGAAACAACAGTCTTCCTTTAGAAACATACACGTACCCCCTTTTTCAGCAGTAAGTAGGTCTAAGGCCCTCCGGTTCTGCAAGGTTACCTGTGCTAGGGACGTGAGCTGCCGCTGGAGGGAGGCAAGGGACTCAGCTGACTCCTCCATAGCAACGGCAAGTTGTTGGTACAGCTTGTTACTTTCTATGAGGGTGTGACCTAAGGCTCCCCCCGCCAGTCCGGCTGCCATGAAGGATGCGGTGAGGGAGATTCCTGCAGTGAGGGGGAGAAATATGGCTCGTGCAGGTCTCAGTCTAGGGACTGGGTGAATAACAGCACTAGTCCAGTTACCGGTATACCCTAGGAACTCGCCGGCAGTAAGTAGAGTCAACCGGGGAACTAATGTGACAGGAAGACACAGTAGGTTGGTAACAGAGGGGCTTGATAGGTTTTTAGATAATGTTCCATTACACCAGAAGAATATGCCTGACGGAGCCCTTAAGGTGATATTAGGGGGCATTGCAGTGATGCTGCAGAGGCTGGAATTAGTTCTTGAGAAACAGTAAGGAAACTTTTCTTGACTGGGGTTGTTCTTAGCTCTGTCCACAGTCCACGTGTCCGGTGCTTCAGCCGCCGCCGTGATTGGTCCCAGGAGGTCGGAGGTTGGGTCCACCGGCTTGACGTGGGTGTAGTGGATCCACGACGTGATGCCTTCTACCTTTAGGGCGGTGGGTGTGGTTAGGAGTACCTGGAGTGGTCCTTTCCACCTGGGTTCTAGGGTCTCTTGTCGGTGTTGCTTGACCAGGACCCAGTCTCCCGGCTGGTACGGATGGGGTGTCGGCGGGGGACCGGTCTCATATAGTTCCTTCAGCTTGGGCCAGATTTCTTGATGAATTTTCTGCAAGGCTTGTAGGGAAAATAAGAGTTCAGAGACATTTTCTGTTTCAGACTTGAGCAGATCATCTTTTAGGCTGGGAACTAGGGGTGGGGGTCTACCATACATGATTTCATAAGGGGTAAGGCCCAGTCTGTAAGGGGTATTACGGGCCCGGAACAGAGCGTAGGGGAGAAGGACTACCCAATTAGCGCCAGTCTCCATAGTCAATTTAGTTAAGGTCTCTTTTAAGGTCCGATTCATCCTTTCTACCTGTCCTGAACTCTGGGGCCTGTAAGCGCAATGGAGTTTCCAATTTGCCCCAAGGATGGAAGCCAAATCCTGACTTACCTTAGCAACGAAAGCGGGCCCATTATCTGACCCTATCTGGACGGGGAAGCCATACCTGGGAAGGATATCTTCCAGAATTTTCTTTGCTACGACCTGAGCAGTTTCTCTTTTGGTTGGGAATGCTTCAGTCCACCTTGAAAAAGTATCTACAAAGACAAGTAAGTACCGGTACCCGTACTTTCCTGGCTTTATTTCAGTAAAATCTACTTCCCAGTAGATACCAGGCCTGGTTCCCCTGAGCCTTGTTCCTGTTGCAGCTTGAGATTGGGGGTATGCGTTGTTAAGCTGGCAGACTTTGCAACTTGTCACGATACTGCTGGCCGTCTCAGCTATATGTCTGATTTTGAGCTTGGAGGGTCTGATCAGGTCTACCATCCGCCGGGCCCCCAGGTGGGTGGTTCGGTGGATGTGTTCTAACACCTGTTGTCCTAATTTTTCTGGTAGGATGGTTTGGTCATTAGTATCAGTCCACCACCCATTCTGGATTTGTTTCAGGGGAAGTTTGTCAATCCACTGGAGATCTTGTTCTGAATATTCAGGGAAATATGGCAAGTCCCGGGGGCCCGGGTCAGGGAGCTGGAGTGTAAGGAGTTGGCTGGGAGCCTTTGCCACAATCCTTGCAGTTTGGTCTGCCAGAAAGTTGCCTTGAGCAGTTGGAGTAGTTGGTTTCTGATGCCCTGGGCAATGCACAATGGCTAACTTTTCTGGCCTCCATAGGGCTGTTAGCAGGGCTAGGATCTCTTGCTTGTTTTTTATCTCTTTTCCTTCAGCCGTCAGTAACCCTCGCTCCCTCTAAATGGTCCCGTGTATATGCGCCGTTGCAAAAGCATATCGGCTGTCTGTATATACTGTCAGCTTCTTCCCCACCCCTAGGGTAAGAGCTTGGGTGAGAGCTATCAGTTCGGCCTTCTGGGCCGATGTCCCCGGGGGCAGGGGTTCCACCCAGATTACCTCAGTCTCTGAAGTCACTGCCGCTCCAGCGTACCTCTGGCCTTGATGCATGAAGCTGCTCCCATCAGTGAACCAAACGAGGTCGGCGTCAGGAAGTGGGCGGTCCTGCAGGTCTTCTCGAACTCCGTGCACCTGAGCTAGTATCTCGGTGCAGTCATGGAGTGGGGCGTCCAGGTCTGGGTTGGGCAGCAGTGAACCAGGGTTTAAGGTCGTTGGGGGCAGGAAAGTTATCCTGAGAGGATTTAGTAGTAGTCCTTGGTAGTGGGTGAGCCGGGCGTTACTCATCCATCGATTAGGTGGCTGTTTGAGTACACCTTCGATGGCATGTGGAGTAACGACCCGCAATTCTTGTCCCATGACAAGTTTATCAGCATCTTGCACCATCAGAGCCATGGCCGCAATCATTCGGAGACAAGGGGGCCACCCGGCAGCCACTGGGTCTAACTTTTTTGACAGGTAGGCAACTGGCCTCCGCCAGGGGCCTAAGTTCTGAGTTATTATCGCCTTGGCGACACCCGTATTCTCGTCCACATATAGGTGGAAGGGCTTGGTAACATCAGGTAGCCCCAGTGCAGGCGCAGAGAGTAAGGCGGTTTTAATCTGTTGGAAAGCCGACTCGGCTTCGTCTGTCCAATTAAATGGCTGCTGCCCCCGGGTTGCCTGATACAAGGGTTTAGCCAGTTCTGCGAACCCAGGTATCCATAGTCTGCAAAATCCCGCTGACCCCAGGAATTCCCTCACTTGTCGGGTGGATTGTGGCCTGGGGATCTGCAGAACAGTTTGTTTCCGGGCGTCTGTTAACCAGCGCTGCCCTTCTTTAAGCAGGTACCCTAGATATGTTACCTCTGGCTTACAGATTTGAGCTTTCTTTGCCGAGGCTCGGTAGCCCAGATTCCCCAGAGCTTGTAAGAGACCCTTGGTCCCTTGGATGCAAGCTTCTTGGGTCTCAGCAGCAATTAGGAGGTCATCAACATGCTGTAGTAAAGTTATTTCAGGGTGTTTGCATCGGTACTCACCCAGGTCTTCATGGAGGGCCTCATCGAACAGGGTAGGAGAGTTTTTAAATCCCTGCGGCAGCCTGGTCCATGTCAGTTGGCCACTTATGCCCCTATCAGGGTCATTCCACTTGAAGGCGAAGAGCTTTTGGTTCTGAGGGGCTAAAGGCAAACTGAAGAAAGCATCTTTCAAATCTAAAACAGTGTACCATTGATGTTTAGGGTTTAAGGTACTCAGGAGGGTATACGGGTTAGGCACAGTTGGATGTATGTCCACAACCCTCTTATTGATTTCTCTTAAGTCTTGTACAGGTCTGTATTCTCCACTATTAGGTTTTCATACCGGCAACAATGGAGTATTCCAGGGCGAGTGACATGGGCGAAGGACCCCTTGGTCAAGGAGCCAGCGGATATGCGGGGCAATTCCTTTCTTGGCCTCTAGGGGCATCGGGTATTGGCGTACCTGCATGGGGTCTGTCCCAGGCTTAAGCTCAACAAACAAGGCAGGACGGTGTTTTGCTAGTCCTAAGCCCCCCGTTTCCGCCCAAGCTTCTGGATATTGCTGGAGCCAGGTTGCTATGTCCTGGTCAGGGGCCGCTCGCTCCTGGTGGAGCCGGTACTCATCTTCTAGGGTTATAGTCAGGACGGACACAGGCCAATTGTGGGAGTTTGTCACGACCGGCCCCTCAGGGAGGAAATGGATCTGTGCTCCCATTTTAGTTAGCAGGTCTCTCCCTAATAGGGGACAGGGGCTCTCAGGGATGACCAGGAAAGAATGGGTTACATTCTTGGCTCCGAGGTTTACTGTTCTTTGTGTTGTCCATGGGTATTTCTTAACTCCTGTGGCCCTTGTACCCACGAGGACTTGGAGGATAATTTCCCATTAGTTTTAACTAAGACTGAGTGCTGTGCTCCCGTATCGACCAAGAACTGGACTGGGGACCCCTCCACTTGCAAAGTTACCCTAGGTTCGGGGAGGGGATCCAAACCCCATCTTCCCTAGTCTTCATCTTGAGTGACTAGTACGGGTGTAGACCTAGGGGGTCCCTGTCCTCGTTGTTTCTTTTTGGGGCAGTCTCTTACCCAGTGGCCAGCCTCCTTGCAGTAGGCACATTGGTCTTTTCTCAGATTATCATGCCTAGGGGGCCGCCTAGGTTGGGTGTACTCTGGCTGTAGATGCTCTTTCTGTACCACTGCTGCCAGGACCTTGGTCATTTTTTTCAGTGGCCTTAAATTGCCTTTCCTCTGGAGTATCTCTGTTA
>NW_020259639.1:0-4844 GCF_003255815.1 Theropithecus gelada | reverse complement strand
TTGTCCCAGGAACCATTCCCATTCCTGGAGGCCAAGCCTAGAGGCACTCCTCCAATTCTTCCAACAATTTCATCAGCTCCTAATTCCGTGTTAAATTCCTGTTCATAATCCAAGTGGTTTCTATTTCTACAACAGATCCTGGATCCATACACTCACCCTTAACCCAAAGCCCATCAGATCCTGATAGTGAGCACCTCTGTTAAAAGAGAACATGACTCAACGATGGCTCTTAGTGTGGCCCCCAGGCCAGCAGCATCAGCATCACCTGGAAACTTGCTATAAATGCAGATTCTCAGGTTCCACCCCAGACCAGCTAACTCTAGACCCAGAGTTCTGGGAGTGAGACCCAGAGATCTGTCTCTTCACAAATACTCCAGGTAATTGTGAGGCATAGTAAAGTTTGAAAAGTCATGGGTTAAAACAATATAAAAATATATTTTTTCTATCTGCTGTCTTAACTGTGTGCCTCACTCTTTTTGCGTAGACCACAAATGCAGAATCTATGATCACAAACAAGGAGCATGAGCTGAAGTTGACTGAATACATCTCCTGCTCTGGCTGATGATGGATGGGAGTGGAAGGAAACTAACTGCTCACTCCAGAAGGACTTAAAGCAGGTCACAGAGTCAAGGACACTTTTCTCTGCAGGCCCTCTGGATGGAAAAGAAAGGTCGACACCAAAAGTATGTGCTGGGAGGTATATAAGGTTGAAGTCCAAAGGTCAAATCCAAATGTGATCAATGAGATACTCTGGTTGAACCACAGGAGCTGAGGCCCTGAACCAGAGGACCCAGGAAGGTGCAGAGTGAGCAGCAATAGGCAGAGTTGACCAGCACGTGGCCTAGAAGCTTTCTGGAAGGAAACCACAATTTTCTTCAACTATTTTTATCATGTTCCCAGGACCTGGGCTATTTGATTCAAGAGCTAAAATAGCAAGCAAGGTGGACATGGTCCCTGACTCCCCCACAAGGGCTTAGAATCTACTAGACAAGGCTGACAATTGAACAACTTGGCCAGCACCTCAGACTCTTCTTTCCAGCTTGCCACCAGGAAAGAAATAACTGTTCTCCAGTCAGTCAAGGGCAAAAAGAAAATCTCATTGGCCTAGCTTGGGTCACATGCCCACCTCTTAGAAGAATTAGTAGAGCCAGATGGGTAATCCAGCTTGGGTAACATGCCCACCCCTGTGGATGGGAGACAGAGAGGAGAGGGGTGATGCTTTTGCAGCCTGTCTGAGAAGCACAAGAATGAGGGGTGACTAAACCAGAGAAAGGGAAAGGGGCACTGGGGAAACGTTCACAATAGATAGACTCTGAACTCCTCACAAGCACCTGTGTTAATGCATCTGTCTTGCTTTGGAGATTTCAGAGCATGATGACTCTCTCTGAATTCAGATAGGACTTGACCCCTTGAAACCTTTAATTCTCTACTTTTTTTGAAAGTTAAATAAGGCCAGGCATGGTGACTCACGCCTGTAATCCCAGCACTTTGGGAGGCCGAGGCAGGCGGATCATGAGGTCAAGAGATCGAGACCATCCTGGCCAACACAGTGAAACCCCATCTCTACTAAAATACAAAAATTTAACCGGGCGTGCCTGTAGTCCCAGCTACTCAGGAGGCTCAGGTAGAGGAATTGCTTGAACCCGGGAGGCGGAGGGTGCAGTGAGCTGAGATTGCACCACTGCACTCCAGTCTGGCAACAGAGAAAGACTCCATCTCAAAAAAAAAAAAAAAAATGAAAGAAAAAGAAAGCTAAATAAGATAAAATGTCTGATAGCAGCAAACTGGGGCACCAAATGCAATGATTTTTCCATTTGCATTCTAATGTTTTTCACCTCCTCGAAAACAAGTGTCCTACGGTGGTGTTGGGCCATGCAGAACAAGATGATTTCAGTTTAGGCACTGAGAAGCATGTAGAGGATGGCAGCTCTAATGTCTGAAGGTAGCCCCTAGAAACCCAGCCCAGTGGAAATCTGAGTACTAACAATGATAAAAAATGATGCTAATAACAATAATAACAATAGCAAGAGAGAGCCCTTGGCTCTTACATTATACCAGAAACTGTTCTAAGGGCTTTGCATTCATAAACTAATTTAATCTCTACAGCAGCCCTACAAGGTAAGTACCAGAGTATCATTCCCCAGGTGAGTTTAAGAAACTTGCCCAAAGTAAGTGATCCAGATCCAGGCAGTCTCACTTCAGAACTCACACTTTTCAGCACTATACTAACACTCCATGGCATAAAATCATCTGGAATTATTATGTGAACCTGAATCTACCTAATGGTGGGGTTGTTGTTGTAATTAAGAATTTAGAAAGCAATAAAAAAAGGCCTCCTCCCTGTCCGACGCGTAGTCATAGATGCCAACTTTCAACTGGAGCAATGTCAGTAGCCAGAAGCAGATGATGGAGTTCTTAAACAGGACACACAATGCATATATTATAAGAAAAACAGCAATAAATTTAACTACATCAAAATGTAAAACTTCTACATAATCAATAACATTATAAACAAAATTCAAAGACAAGTCACAAACCAGGAAAATCATGGTGAATGCTCACAACCAACAAAGGATTAAAAACCTGAATATTTTAAAAACTCCTACAGATTAATAAGGGAAAGATAAATAACCCAACAGAGAAAAATAGACAAAAGCTATGAAAAGGCATTTCACAGAAGCAAAAACCCAGAGGGTCAATATCCGTATGAAAAGATTGTCAGCTTCACGAACAGTCAGGAAACAAGTGAAACACCAATGAGATCCCATTTCACTTCCATCCAATTAACAACAAAGTTCAAGATCAACATGGCCTGGTGGCAGCAGGAATGCAGAGAAATGGGAGCCTCTTACGCTGCTGGCGTGAGAGTGCACATGCAGACATCTTTAAAAAACAACCGACAATACCTGGTGAGGGGGAAGCGTCCACTTCTAGGTATCTGTCCTAAAATCACTCGCATGTGTACACAAGAAAACAGCCACAGAATGTGTGGCAGCATTGTTTATAGTCATAGGAAATTTCAAACAAGTGTACTTTGCAAATCACAGGACAATCATAAATTATTTGTGACATATTCCAATGATGGAAAACTCCACTGCAGTTGAATGAATGAAGGGAATCAAGATGCATCAAAATGAATAGAAATAAAAATATATTGTGTTGGATAAAAGGCAAGTTACACCATCATTATATGAAGGGTTTGATGCTAACTTTGTACATTTTAATTTATATACACTATACACAGTATAAATGTTAATGTTAGACACACAGTATAAATGTTAGCTTATGTAAATATATCATTTATTTTTGATTAATTATAATATTTAAGTGTAAAGCTTATGCAGTACATAAGCATAATTTTTATAATGTGTAATATATAAATTGTATGTATATTAAGTATAAAACTTAATTTATATACAGTATGAGTTTATGTCTTTTAAGTTTATGTGTTATGTGAATATGAATATATAATAAAACTGTGAAATACATGTAGAACAGTAACAAACTTCACCACAGTGCTTGCCTCTGAGTAAGGATTGGAACTGGGAGGGATACACAAGGAATTTTTAACTATATTTATGTTTTACTTCTTGAAAAAAAATTAATAAATCTGGGTGGCAGGCACATGGATGATTGTTATAGTTTTATTTCTAATGTTTTATTCTTTGAAGTTTTGCAGAACAAAAATATATATTAATGCCTCCAAGTTTCACTCTTGGGAGAGAAGCAAGGGCTGGGTTAATTCTGAGAGCAGCAATTGGGTGGTATCTACACCTCAGAGCCCAACACAGGATTGGCTGGGAAGGGGTCAGCGCTTGTTGGAGGAGTTTCCTGATGACCTGTCTGGTTAGGGATGTAAAGAAGACTTTCAGAACCTTCTCCAACGCAGCTGTCAGAGGAGATCCATGGCTCTTGCAGCCTGGGATATGTCAAAGCCACCAATGCAGAAAGGATCTTTCTGAACAATAGAAGGTAATTCAAAATCCATATTAATTTGGCCTAGGAAAATGTACCTGTGCCCTCCTTAAGGCTGGGATGCCTGGTGTCCTGAGAAGTCATGTTGCAGTCAAATTCCCAAGTGGAGAGCTGGTTCAATCGAGAAGAGTTAGCAGGTGAGGCAGCTCCATGGTCTTCTTCCCCTTCAGGCTGTGCCGGTAACAGACAGCTCCATCTCTCAGGCAAAGATACAGCAGGGTCCCTCTAGACCTGGTTCCTGGGGCCGTGGGCAGGTCAGTTGCCTCTCTGAGCTGCTATTTCTGCACCTGTGAAGTTAAGGTATTAGACATGGCAATTTCGTAGTTTTATTCAGTTCCATGAAACGCATGAGTATGTACATGCATACGTCTGTGCATGTGCACACATAGATACCCATGACCTCCCTCCAGAGCTGTTGTCTCCCTGTTTCATACAATTATGCTAAAATCATTCCCTTATGATTTTTGCTAATAACATTGATAAAGGAATTTAAAATGAGCTAAATAATGAGTATTAAGGGACAGGGTAAGAGAGTCATTCAAGCACATTCATCTACCATAATACCTAAGGAAGGGTCAGCATTGATTATGCGTCAACATATAGAGAAGCCCTATCCTTTCCTAGGTCTCTGACCCTATTGTTCAACCACTCTGTGCCTCCATTTCCTCTTGTGTTAAAGTAATGTAACATCACTCTCTTTTCATTGTTGAAGGAAGAACAAAATGAGATAATGTCTATAAAATCATTTCTACAGCCTCCAGAATAGGAAGTATTGAATATTTAGTAAATGATCATATCTATATAGTTATGTCTGAGGTGGGTGTTTATCTATATGTATTCATGTCTACATGCCACTGTTTATCTGTATA
>NW_020259638.1:0-4845 GCF_003255815.1 Theropithecus gelada | reverse complement strand
ATTTAAGTCTCTAATCCATCTTGAATTAATTTTCGTATAAGGAGTAAGGAAAGGATCCAGTTTCAGCTTTCTACTTATGGCTAGCCAATTTTCCCAGAACCATTTATTAAATAGGGAATCCTTTCCCCATTTCTTGTTTCTCTCAGGCTTGTCAAAGATCAGATGGCTGTAGATGTGTGGTATTATTTCTGAGGACTCTGTTCTGTTCCATTGGTCTATATCTCTGTTTTGGTACCAGTACCATGCTGTTTTGATTACTGTAGCCTTGTAGTATAGTTTGAAGTCAGGTAGCGTGATGCCTCCAGCTTTGTTCTTTTGACTTAGGATTGTCTTGGAGATGTGGGCTCTTTTTTGGTTCCATATGAACTTTAAAGCAGTTTTTTCCAATTCTGTGAAGAAACTCATTGGTAGCTTGATGGGGATGGCATTGAATCTATAAATTACCTTGGGCAGTATGGCCATTTTCACGATATTGATTCTTCCTATCCATGAGCATGGTA
Source organism: Theropithecus gelada (assembly GCF_003255815.1). Classification (NCBI taxonomy): domain Eukaryota; kingdom Metazoa; phylum Chordata; class Mammalia; order Primates; family Cercopithecidae; genus Theropithecus; species Theropithecus gelada. The sequence goes on along the minus strand of NW_020259638.1, from coordinate 4,345 downwards.
TGTTCTTCCATTTGTTTGTGTCCTCTTTTATTTCACTGAGCAGTGGTTTGTAGTTCTCCTTGAAGAGGTCCTTTACATCCCTTGTAAGTTGGATTCCTAGGTATTTTATTCTCTTTGAAGCAATTGTGAATGGAATTTCATTCCTGATTTGGCTCTCTGTTTGTCTGTTACTGGTGTATAAGAATGCTTGTGATTTTTGCACATTAATTTTGTATCCTGAGACTTTGCTGAAGTTGCTTATCAGCTTAAGGAGATTTTGGGCTGAGACAATGGGGTTTTCTAAATATACAATCATGTCATCTGCAAACAGGGACAATTTGACTTCTTCTTTTCCTAACTGAATACCCTTGATTTCTTTCTCTTGCCTAATTGCCCTAGCCAGAACTTCCAACACTATGTTGAATAGGAGTGGTGAGAGAGGGCATCCCTGTCTTGTGCCAGTTTTCAAAGGGAATTTTTCCAGTTTTTTCCCATTCAGTATGATATTGGCTGTGGGTTTGTCATAAATAGCTCTTATGATTTTGAGGTACGTTCCATAAATACCGAATTTATTGAGCGTTTTTAGCATGAAGGGCTGTTGAATTTTGTCAAAAGCCTTTTCTGCATCTATTAAGATAATCATGTGGTTCTTGTCTTTGGTTCTGTTTATATGCCGGATTATGTTTATTGATTTGCGAATGTTGAACCAGCCTTGCATCCCAGGGATGAAGCCCACTTGATCATGGTGGATAAGCTTTTTGATGTGTTGCTGAATCCGGTTTGCCAGTATTTTATTGAGGATTTTTGCATCGATGTTCATCAGGGATATTGGTGTAAAATTCTCTTTTTTTGTTGTGTCTCTGCCAGGCTTTGGTATCAGGATGATGTTGGCCTCATAAAATGAGTTAGGGAGGATTCCCTCTTTTTCTATTGATTGGAATAGTTTCAGAAGGAATGGTACCAACTCCTCCTTGTACCTCTGGTAGAATTCAGCTGTGAATCCATCTGGTCCTGGACTTTTTTTGGTTGGTAGGCTATTAATTATTGCCTAAATTTCAGAGCCTACTATTGGTCTATTCAGGGATTCAACTTCTTCCTGGTTTAGTCTTGGAAGAGTGTAAGTGTCCAGGAAATTATGCATTTCTTCTAGATTTTCCAGTTTATTTGTGTAGAGGTGTTTATAGTATTCTCTGATGGTAGTTTGTATTTCTGTGGGGTCGGTGGTGATATCCCCTTTATCATTTTTAATTGCGTCGATTTGATTCTTCTCTCTTTTCTTCTTTATTAGTCTTGCTAGTGGTCTGTCAATTTTGTTGATCTTTTCAAATAACCAACTCCTGGATTCATTGATTTTTTGGAGGGTTTTTTGTGTCTCTATCTCCTTCAGTTCTGCTCTGATCTTAGTTATTTCTTGCCTTCTGCTAGCTTTCGAATGTGTTTGCTCTTGCTTCTCTAGTTCTTTTAATTGCAATGTTAGAGTGTCAATTTTAGATCTTTCCTGCTTTCTCTTGTGGGCATTTAGTGCTATAAATTTCCCTCTACACACTGCTTTAAATGTGTCCCAGAGATTCTGGTATGTTGTATCTTTGTTCTCATTGGTTTCAAAGAACATCTTTATTTCTGCCTTCATTTCGTTATGTACCCAGTAGTCATTCAGGAGCAGGTTGTTCAGTTTCCATGTAGTTGAGCGGTTTTGATTGAGTTTCTTAGTCCTGAGTTCTAGTTTGATTGCACTGTGGTCTGAGAGACAGTTTGTTATAATTTCTGTTCTTGTACATTTGCTGAGGAGTGCTTTACTTCCAATTACGTGGTCAATTTTGGAGTAAGTACGATGTGGTGCTGAGAAGAATGTATATTCTGTTGATTTGGGGTGGAGAGTTCTATAGATGTCTATTAGGTCTGCTTGCTGCAGAGATGAGTTCAATTCCTGGATATCCTTGTTAACTTTCTGTCTCGTTGATCTGTCTAATGTTGACAGTAGAGTGTTGAAGTCTCCCATTATTATTGTATGGGAGTCTAAGTCTCTTTGTAAGTCTCTAAGGACTTGCTTTATGAATCTGGGTGCTCCTGTATTGGGTGCATATATATTTAGGATAGTTAGCTCTTCCTGTTGAATTGATCCCTTTACCATTATGTAATGGCCTTCTTTGTCTCTTTTGATCTTTGATGGTTTAAAGTCTGTTTTATCAGAGACTAGTATTGCAACCCCCGCTTTTTTTTGTTCTCTATTTGCTTGGTAAATCTTCCTCCATCCCTTTATTTTGAGCCTATGTATGTCTCTGCATGTGAGATGGGTCTCCTGAATACAGCAGACTGATGGGTCTTGACTCTTTATCCAGTTTGCCAGTCTGTGTCTTTTAATTGGACCATTTATTCCATTTACATTTAAGGTTAATATTGTTATGTGTGAACTTGATCCTGCCATTATGATATCAACTGGTTATTTTGCTCGTTAGTTGATGCAGTTTCTTCCTAGCCTCGATGGTCTTTACATTTTGGCATGTTTTTGCAATGGCTGGTACCGGTTGTTCCTTTCCATGTTTAGTGCTTCCTTCAGGGTCTCTTGTAAGGCAGGCCTAGTGGTGAGAAAATCTCTAAGCATTTGCTTATCTGTAACGGATTTTATTTCTCCTTCACTTATGAAACTTAGTTTGGCTGGATATGAAATTCTGGGTTTAAAATTATTTTCTTTAAGAATGTTGAATATTGGCCCCCACTCTCTTCTGGCTTGGAGAGTTTCTGCCGAGAGATCTGCTGTTAGTCTGATGGGCTTCCCTTTGTGGGTAACCCGACCTTTCTCTCTGGCTGCCCTTAAGATTTTTTCCTTCATTTCAACTTTGGTGAATCTGGCAATTATGTGTCTTGGAGTTGCTCTTCTCGAGGAGTATCTTTGTGGCGTTCTCTGTATTTCCTGGATTTGAATGTTGGCCTGCCCTACTAGGTTGGGGAAGTTCTCCTGGATGATATCCTGAAGAGTGTTTTCCAACTTGGTTCCATTTTCCTCCTCACTTTCAGGCACCCCAATCAGACGTAGATTTGGTCTTTTCACATAATCCCATACTTCTTGCAGGCTTTGTTCATTTCTTTTTCTTCTTTTTTCTTTTGGTTTCTCTTCTCGCTTCATTTCATTCATTTGATCCTCAATCGCTGATACTCTTTCTTCCAGTTGATTGAGTCGGTTACTGAAGCTTGTGCATTTGTCACGTATTTCTCGTGTCATGGTTTTCATCTCTTTCATTTCGTTTATGACCTTCTCTGCATTAATTACTCTAGCCATCAATTCTTCCACTTTTTTTTCAAGATTTTTAGTTTCTTTGCGCTGGGTACGTAATTCCTCCTTTAGCTCTGAGAAATTTGATGGACTGAAGCCTTCTTCTCTCATCTCATCAAAGTCATTCTCCGTCCAGCTTTGATCCGTTGCTGGCGATGAGCTGCGCTCCTTTGCCGGGGGAGATGCGCTCTTATTTTTTGAATTTCCAGCTTTTCTGCCCTGCTTTTTCCCCATCTTTGTGGTTTTATCTGCCTCTGGTCTTTGATGATGGTGATGTACTGATGGGGTTTTGGTGTAGGTGTCCTTCCTGTTTGATAGTTTTCCTTGTAACAGTCAGGACCCTCAGCTGTAGGTCTGTTGGAGATTGCTTGAGGTCCACTCCAGACCCTGTTTGCCTGGGTATCAGCAGCAGAGGCTGCAGAAGATAGAATATTTCTGAACAGCGAGTGTACCTGTCTGATTCTTGCTTTGGAAGCTTCCTCTCAGGGGTGTACTCAACCCTGTGAGGTGTGGGGTGTCAGACTGCCCCTAGTGGGGGATGTCTCCCAGTTAGGCTACTCAAGGGTCAGGGACCCACTTGAGCAGGGAGTCTGTCCCTTCTCAGATCTCAACCTCCGTGTTGGGAGATCCACTGCTGTCTTCAAAGCTGTCAGACAGAGTAATTTGCGTCTGCAGAGGTCTCTGCTGCGTTTGTTATTGTTTACTGTGCCCTGTCCCCAGAGGTGGAGTCTACAGAGACAGGCAGGTTTCCTTGAGCTGCTGTGAGCTCCACCCAGTTCGAGCTTCCCAGCAGCTTTGTTTACCTACTTAAGCCTCAGCAATGGCGGGCGCCCCTCCCCCAGCCTCACTGCTGCCTTGCCGGTAGATCACAGACTGCTGTGCTAGCAATGAGGGAGGCTCCGTGGGCGTGGGACCCTCCCGGCTAGGTGTGGCATATGATCTCCTGGTGTGCCTGTTTGCTTAAAGCGCAGTATTGGGGTGGGAGTTACCCGATTTTCCAGGTGTTGTGTGTCTCAGTTCCCCTGGCTAGGAAAAGGGATTCCCTTCCCCCTTGCGCTTCCCAGGTGAGGCGATGCCTCGCCCTGCTTCAGCTCT
>NW_020259637.1:0-4845 GCF_003255815.1 Theropithecus gelada | reverse complement strand
GGAAGAATCGCTTGAACCCGGGAGGCACAGGTTTGAGGGAGCTGAGATGGCGCCATTGCACTCCAGCCTGCAGACAGAGCTAGGTTCCGTCGCAAAAAAAAAAAAAAAAAAAAAAGTAGAGACAAGATTTTGCTGTGTCACCCAGGCTGAACTGTAGTGGGCCAATCATAGCTCACTGCAGCCTCCAATCCCTGGGCTCCAACAATTCCCCTGCATCAGCCTGTTGAGTAGCTGAGGCCACAGGCACACACCACCAGGCCTAGCTGTTCACCCATTTTTCAAGTGTTCATTTTCCTCCCTTCATTGTTTTGTGACCATTCCCTCTTAAGGAAATTAGCTATTAACCGTCGTAGGTGTTGAGAATAGTTTTTCTAGTCATTTGCTCTATGTTTTAATTGCAATATGGAATCAAATTCTTTGTCTTTACTTTATGGCACCTGGGTTGAGAACAATTATTTGAACCAAAAATTGGTCTGTCACTTTTTCCGTTTGAGACTTTATTTTGCCACTAGTGTTTTGTTTTTGTTTTATTTTGTTTGTTTGTTTTGTTTTTATGTTCTGGGGTATATGTGCAGGATGTGCAGATTTGTTCCATAGGCAAACGTGTGCCATGGAGGTTTGCTGCACCTATCACCCCATCACCTAGGTATTAAGCCCAGGATGCATTAGCTATTTTTCTTAATGCTCTCCCTCCCCCAACCCCACCCCATGTCAGGCCCCAATGTGTGTTGTTCCCCTTCCTGTGTCCATGTGTTCTCATTTTTCAGCTCCCACTATGAGTGAGAACATGTGGTGTTTGGTTTTCTGTTCCCTGATTAGTTTGCTGAGGATAATGACTTCACATCACTAGTGTTTTTTTTTTTTAATGTCTGCATATTTCTAGGACTTTATTTCTCTGTTTGTTAATGCAAATTACATGTATGTTTAAGATAATATTTGCTTATGTTTTAATTTATTTAAGTTGAAATGAATGTCCCCATTGCTGTATCAACCTCCTCTCTCGTTACTTTGATTTCTCTCCCAAAATTACCATTATTAACAATTTCACCTTCGTTGTTTCAGATCGGATTCTATATATTTACACACATATTTGTTTATAGTTAGGAATAGAGTTTGGGTTTTGTGTGTTTGTTTTTACTTAAGTGCTGCCATATTGACTATCTATTCTGCACCTTGTCTTGGTTTGGTTTTTTACATTGCCTCGGAGATCGTTCCATGTTCATACATATAAATTACCTTATTCTTTTTCACTCTGCATAACATTTCATTCTATGGGTATCTTAGGTTAATAAACTGCTATTGGTGAACATCTACTCTTTTATCTTAATAACTCTGCAGTGAACTGTTTTTGTACATATTCCTATAAATGTGTATTTCTGTAGGATCATTCCCTAGAAATAGTAAATTTAATAATTAAAAAGGAATTTTATTTTATTGTTCATTTTTAATTTTTACAATTTATTTACTTCTTCTTATTATTATTCTTTGAGACAGAGTTTCACTCTTGTTGCCCAGGCTGGCCTGCAATGGCATGATCTCAGCTGACTGCAACCTCCATCTCCCAGGTTCAAGCGATTCTCCTGCCTCAGCCTCCCGAGTAGCTGGGATTACAGGCATATGCCACCACACCTGGCTAATTTTGTGTTTTTACTTAAGATGGGGTTTCTCCGTGTTGGTCAGGCTGGTCTCAAGTTCCTGACCTCAGGAGGTCTGCCTGCCTCGGCCTCCCAAAGTGCTGGGATTACAGGCCTGGCCACTGTGCCTGGCCTAGGAATTTTCTTTTAAAAGGCTGAACCAATTGATAGTCTAACCAGAGTAGATGAGACGTTCATCTCCTCAAGCACACAATAAAACTGGCTGTTACTTTGGGAGGCCAAGGCAGGAGGATCACTTGAAGTCGAGAGTTCAAGACCAGCCTGGCCACCATGGTGAAACCCCATCTCTACTAGAAATACAAAAATTAGTAGAGCAAGGTGGTGATCGCCTGGAATCCCAACTACTTGGGAGACTGAGGCAGGAGAATCACCTGAACTTGGGAGGCGCAGGTTGCAGTGAGCCAAGATCACACGCCACTCTACTCCAGCCTTGAAGACAGAGCAAGACTCCATCTCAAAAAAGAAAACAAAATCCTGGCTCTTATTAATCCTTTTAATGTTTAATTTTGTTCCATCAGGCGGACAATTATGGCATTATATTACTGAGAATTTTTCCAGGTAGGAGATATTGGTCATCCTCCTTTTTTTTTGAGACAGGATCTCACCCTGTGTTTCATACAATGGTGGGATCAGAGCCTCAAGCGATCCTCAGCCTCCTGAGTAGCTGGAACTACAGGTGTGCACCACTGCACCTGGCTAATTTCCTTTGAAATTTGTTTGTACAGTCGAGGTCTCACTATGTTGCCCAGGGTTGTCTCAAACTCCTGGTCTCAAGCGATCCTCCTGCCTCGGCCTTCCAAAGTGCTGGGATTACAGGTGTGAGCCACCTCTCCCTGCCTCTTCATCCTCTTATAAGCTTATTTCTTTGTATTTCCCTTGCTATTTACTCCTTGTCTCTTTCTGGTTAGGTATTCATTTTATTTACGAACTCTTTTTGTGTATTTTTTCTAGGTTTTGATCTTTTTTCTTCTGTTATATAGATTAACAAGAAAATTACTTTCAACCTGTTGATTGACATGTATTTTCATGGTGATATGTTTTAGAAAGTAATATTTCTTAATAAGATGAATCCTATTGCTAAAAGTAGTAATGACGAATTTCCATGCGTTACTGTTGTACTATAACAATTTAATATATTGATGGATTTTGTTTGCTGCTTTTCATAAAATTTTGCAGTTCTATGCATTGAGACATTTTCCTTTAGTTTTCTGGCTTTTTTTTTGTTCTGTTATGGTATAATTTGGTTATCAAGATTATACTAGGATTTGTGCTACTAATGTAAGAAGTTAAGAAGCTCCTAACACATTCTGCTCTCTGGAAAAGTTGATTATAATCACCTCATTGAAGGTTTGTTTTATTTCTCTCTTAGAGCATTCAGAACAGATTTCCTATTTGGGAATTAACCTTAGGTTTCTTCTGAGGTTGTTGTTTTATTTAGCATTGACACTGCTTGTTAAATATATTTGCTTTCTCTATATATTCCCTGAAAATTATGTTCTTCATTTCATTTACTTCTGTTTTTTACGTATTATCTGCTTTCCACTGTCTCTGGTTTTGTTTTGCTGCTGCATATGTGAGACATAGAGAGTTCAGTGTTAAGAGCATGGGGCTGGGCGTGGTGGCTCACACCTCTAATCCCAGCACTTTGGGAGGCTGAGATGGGTGGATCACCTGAGGCCAGGAGTTCAAGACCAGCCTGACGAACTTGGTGAAACCCCATCTCTACTAAACAGGAAAAATTAGCCGGGCGTGGTGGCTCATGCCTATAATCCCAGCTACTTGGGAGGCTGAGGCAGGAGAATCACTTGAACCCAGGAGGCAGAGGTTGCAGTGAGCTGACATAGTGCCATTGCACTCCAGCCTGGGCAACAAGATCAAAACTTTGTCAAAAAAAAAAATAAATAAATAAAAGCATGGGGTCTGGAAACTTGCTCTCAGTTTGTTGTACTAGATTGTTTAGTAGTTGGTCTGCCTTTTACTAGACATGCTGTTCTCTGTACCTCAGTGTCCTCATGCATGCATCTGAGTCAAATTCTATGTTGACTCTGCATATAATAGATCTGATGCATCCTTGTAAACTGCACCAGCTGGGTCCTGGGGTGGGGTGGGGCCCTGAAATGGGATCTCTGCTCCACTTGGTCTTTTTCTTTTTTGTTTTTTTTCGAGACAGAGTCTTCCTCTGTCAGGCTGGAGTGCAGTGGCACTATCTCTGCTTACTGCAACCTCTGCCTCCCAAGACAGGTTCAAGCGATTCTCCTGTCTCAGCCTCCTGAGTGGCTGGGATTACAGGCATGCGCCAGCACGCCCAGCTAATTTTCTATTTTTAATAGAGACGGGGTTCGTGTATGTTGGCCTGGCTGGCCTCGAACTCCTGATATCAGGTGATCCGCCTGCCTCGGCCTCCCAAAGTGCTGGGATTATAGGCGTGAGCCACCACACCCGGCCTCCACTTGCTTTTATACCCCAGCAGGTCACAGGCTCACAAGGTCATAGCAGTCACAATGGTCTGAGAAACTGAACAGATGTGTGCATTCTGTCAGCTAAAACAAGTCTCAATGCCAGCATAGATTCAAGAAATGGGGAAATAGGCCTCAGTTCTTGAAGAAATAAGGCGCTACAACATCACATTGTCAAGGGTGAAGGATTTGGTCACTTCTGCAATCTCCCACAGAAAGGAATTCTTGAGCTGTCCTATGTAGTCTATACTTTCTTCTTCATCTTAGTTTCTCAGTGCTTTTTAATGTGTGATTGAAAACTGTATTAGTTTCCTCGGGCTGCTGTAACAATGTACCAGAAACTGAGTGGCCTCAAACAACAGAGATTAATTATCTCACAGTTCTGGAGAGCAGAAATCTGAAATCAAGCTGTCAGCAGGGCCATGCTCTCTCAAAAGCTCTAGAGAAGAATTCTTCCTTTCCTCTTCCTACCCTCGGTTTCCAGCAATCTTTGGCATTCCCTGGCTTGTATCACTCCCGTTTTCATCTCCATCTTCACATGGCAGTCTTCCTTCTGGGTGTGTCTGTGCCCAAATTTTCTCCTCCTTTTTAGGATACGAATCATTGCATTAAGGCCCACCCTAATCTAGTGTGGTCTCATCTTAACTTGATTATATCTGCAAAGATCCTGTTGGTCAATAAAGTCATGTTCATGGATACTGGGGGTGAGGACTTGAACATATTTTTGGGATGGG
>NW_020259636.1:0-4845 GCF_003255815.1 Theropithecus gelada | reverse complement strand
AGGAAATATCCTCAGCTGAAATCTGGAAAGAAGCTTTCTGAGAAACTGCTTAGTGTTCTGTTAATTCATTTCACAGAGTTAAATCTGTACTTCATGGATCTCTTTTGTAGCCTTATTTCTGTGGCATCTGAGAACAGATATTTCGGATCCCTTTGAAGACTACAGGGCCAAAGGAAATATCCTCCGATAACATTGAGAAGGAAGTTTTCTGAGAAACTTCTTTGTGTTCTGTGAAATCATCTCACAGAGTTTCCGCTTTCCCCTCAATAAGCCTTTCGCTAAGAGCGTTCTTTTGGAATTGGCAAAGTGATATTTGGAAGCCCATAGAGGGCTATGGTGAAAAAGGAAATATCCTCAGATGAAATCTGGAAAGAAGCTTTCTGAGAAAGTGCTTAGCGTTCTGTTAATTCATCTCACAGAGTTATATCTGTATTTCGTGGATCTCTTTGCTAGCCTCATTTCTGTGGAATCTGAGAACAGATATTTCTTATCCCTTTGAAGACTATATTGCCAAAGGAAATATATTCCGATAACAAAGAGAAAGAATCTTTCCGAGAAACTTCTTTGTGTTCTGTGAAATCATCTCACAGAGTTACAGCTTTCCCGTAAGGAAGCCTTTCGCTAACAGAGTTCTTGTGAAATTGGGAAAGTTATATTTGGAAGCCCATAGAGAGCTATGGTGAAATAGGAAATATCCTAAGATGAAATCTAGAAAGAAGCTTTCTGAGAAACTTCGTAGTGTTGTGTTAATTCATCTCACAGAGTTACATCTGTATTTCTTGGATCCCTTTGCTAGCCTTATTTCTGTGGAATGTGAGAACAGATATTTCGGATCCCTTTGAAGACTATAGGGCCAAAGGAAATATCCTACGATAAGAAAGAGAAAGAAGCTTTCGGAGAAACTTCTTTGTGTTCTGTGAAATCATCTCACAGTTTTACAGCTTTATCCTCAAGAAGCCTTTCGCTAAGACAGTTCTTGTGGAATTGGCAAAGTGATATTTGGAAGCCCCTAGAGGGCTATGGTGAAAAAGAAATTGTCCTCAGATTAAATCTGGAAAGAAGCTTTCTGAGTAACTGCTTAGTGTTCTCTTTATTCATCTCACACAGTTACATCTGTATATCGTGGATCTCTTTGTTAGTCTTATTTCAGTGGAATCTGAGAACAGATATTTCGGATCCCTTTGAAGACTATATTGCCAAAGGAAATATCCCCCGAAAACAAAGAGAAAGAAGCTTTCTTAGAAACTTCTTTGTGTACTGTGAAATCATCTCACAGAGTTACAGGTTTCCCGGCAAGAAGCCTTTCGCTAAGTCAGTTCTTATGGAATTGGCAAACTGATATTTGGAAGCCCATAGAGGGCTAGGGTGAAAAAGGAAATATCCTCAGATGAAATCTGGAAAGACGATTTCTGAGAAACTGCTTAGTGTTCTGTTAATTCATCTCACAGAGTTAAATCTGTATTTCGTGGATCTCTTTGCTAGCCTTATTTCTGTGCAATGTGAGAACAGATATTTCAGACCCCTTTGAAGACTACAGGGCAAAATGAAATATCCTCCGAAAAAAAAGAGAAAGAAACTTTCTGAGAAACTTCTTTGTGTTCTGTGAAATCATCTCACAGAGTTACAGCTTTCCCCTCAAGAAGCCTTTCGCTAAGACAGTTCTTATGGAATTGGCAAAGTGATATTTGGAAGCCCGCAGAGTGCTCATGTGAAAAAGGAAATATCCTCAGAGGAAATCTGGAAAGAAGATTTCTGAGAAACTACTTAGTGTTCTGTTAATTTATCTCAAAGAGTTACATCTGTGTTTCGTGTATCTCTTTCCTAGCCTTATTTCTGTGGAATCTGAGAACAGATATTTCAGATCCCTTTGAAGACTATAGGGCCAAAGGAAATATCCTCGGATAATAAAGAGAAAGAAGCTTTCGGAGAAACTTCTTTGTGTTCTGTGAAATCATCTCACCGAGTTGCAGCTTTCCCCTCAAGAAGCCTTTCGCTAAGTCAGTTCTTGTGGAATAGGCAAAGTGATATTTGGAAGCCCCTAGAGGTCTATGGTGAAAAAGGAAATATCCTAAGCTGAAATCTGGAAAGAAGCTTTCTGAGAAACTGCTTAGTGTTCTGTTAATTCATCTCACAGAGTTATATCTGTATTTCGTGGATCTCTTTGCCAGCCTTATTTCTGTGGAATCTGACAACAGATATTTTGGGTCCCTTTGAAGACTATAGGGTCAAAGGAAATATCCTCCGAAAACAAAGACAAAGAAGCTTTTTGAGAAACTTCTTCGTGTTCTGTGAAATCATCTCACAGAGTTGCAGCTTTCCCCTCAAGAAGCCTTTCGCTCAGACAGTTCTTGTGGAATTGGCAAAGTGATATTGGAAGCCCCTAGAGGGCAATGGTGAAAAAGGACATATCCTCAGATGAAATATGGAAAGAATCTTTCTGAGAAACTGCTCTGTGATGTCTGACTTCCACTCACAGAGTTACATCTGTATTTCGTGGATCTCTTTGCTAGCCTTATTTCTGTGGAATCTGAGAACAGATATTTCGGATCCCTTTGAAAACTATAGGGCCAAAGGAAATATCCTCTGATAACAAAGATAAAGAAGCTTTCTGAGAAACTTCTTCGTGTCCTGTGAAATCATCTCACAGAGTTACAGCTTTCCCCTCAAGAAGCCTTTCGCTAAGACAGTTCTTGTGGAATTGGCAAAGTGATCTTTGAAGCCCCTAGAGGGCTATGGTGAAAAAGGAAATATCCTCAGTTGAAATCTGGAAAAAGGCTTTCTGAGAAACTGCTTAGTGTTCTGTTAATTCATCTCACAGAGTTACATCTGTATTTCGTGGATCTCTTTGCTAGCCTTATTTCACTGGAATCTGAGAACAGACATTTCGGAACCCTTTGAAGCCTATAGGGCCAAAGGAAATATCCTCCGGTAACAAAGAGAAAGAAGCTTTCTGAGAAACTTCTTTGCGTTCTGTGAAATCATCTCACAGAGTTACAGCTTTCCCCTCAGGAAGACTTTCGCTAAGACAGTTCCTGTGGAATTGAGAAAGTGATATTTGGAAGCCCATAGAGGGCTATGGTGAAAAAGGAAATATCCTCAGCTGAAATCTGGAAAGAAGCTTTCTGAGAATCTGCTTAGTGTTCTCTTAATTCATCTTACAGAGTTACATCTGTATTTCGTGGATCTCTTTGCTATCCTTATTTCTGTGGAATCTGAGAACAGAGATTTCGGATCCCTTTGTAGACTATAGGGCCAAAGGAAATATCCTCCGGTAACAAAGAGAAAGAAACTTTCTGAGGAACTTCTTTGTGTTCTGTGAAATCATCTCACAGAGTTACAGCTTTCCCCTCAAGAAGCCTTTCGCTAAGACAGTTCTTGTGGAATAGGCAGAGTGATATTTGGAAGCCCATGGAGATCTATGATGAAAAAGGTAATATCCTCAGCTGCAATCTGGAAAGAAGCTTTTGAGAAACTTCTTAGTGTTCTGTTAATTCATCTCACAGAGTTACATCTGTATTTTGTGGATCTCTTTGCTAGCCTTATTTCTGTGGCATCTGAGAACAGATATTTCGGATCCCATTGAAGACTATAGGGCCAAAGGAAATATCCTGCGGTAACAAAGAGAAAGAAGCTTTCTGAGAAACTTCTTTGTGTTCTGTGAAATCATCTCACAGAGTTACCACTTTCCCCTCAAGAAGCCTTTCGCTAAGTCAGGTCTTGTGGAGTTGGCAAAGTGATATTTGGAAGCCTATAGAGGGCTACTGTGAAAAAGGAAATATACTCAGATAAATTCTGGAAAGAAGCTTTCTGAGAAACTGCTCTGTGATGTGTGACTTCCACTCACAGAGTTACATCTGTATTTCTTGGATCTCCTTGCTAGCCTTATTTCTGTGGAATCTGAGAACAGATATTTCAGATCCCTTTGAAGACTATAGGGCCAAAGGAAATATCCTCCGGTAACAAAGAGAAAGAAGCTTTTGAGAAACTTGTTTGTGTTCTGTGAAGTCATCTCACAGAGTTACAGCTTTTCCCTCAGGAAGCCTTTCGCTAAGACAGTTTTTGTGGAATAGGCAAAGTGATATTTGGAAGCCCCTAGAGGTCTATGGTGAAAAAGGAAATATCCTAAGCTGAAATCTGGAAAGAAGCTTTCTGAGAAACTGCTTAGTGTTCTGTTAATTCATCTCACAGAGTTATATCTGTATTTCGTGGATCTCTTTGCCAGCCTTATTTCTGTGGAATCTGAGAACAGATATTTTGGGTCCCTTTGAGGACTATAGGGTCAAAGGAAATATCCTCCGATGACAAAGAGAAAGAAGCTTTCTGAGAAACTTCTTTGTGATCTGTGAAATCATCTCACAGAGTTACAGCTTTCCCCGCAAGAAGCCTTTCGCTAGGACAGTTCTTCCGGAATTGGCAAAGTGATATTTGGAACCCCTAGAGGGCTATGCTGAAAAAGGAAATATCCTCAGATGAAATCTGGAAAGAATCTTTCTGAGAAACTGATTAGTGTTCTGTTAATTCATGTCACAGAGTTACATCTGTATTTCGTGGATCTCTTTGCTAGCCTTATTTCTGTGGAATCTGAGAACAGATATTTCGGATCCCTTTGAAGACTATAGGGCCAAAGGAAATATCCTACGATAGCAAAGAGAAAGAAGCTTTCTGAGAAACTTCTTTGTGTTCTGTGAAATCAACTCACAGGGTTACAGCTTCCCCCTCAAGAAGCCTTTCGCTTAGACAGTTCTTGTGGAATTGGCAAAGTGATAATTGGAAGCCCATAAGCGCTATGGTGAAAAAGGATATATCCTCAGATGAAATCTGGAAAGAAGCATTCTGAGAAACTGC
>NW_020259635.1:0-4845 GCF_003255815.1 Theropithecus gelada | reverse complement strand
AGTAGCTGGGACTACAGGCGCCCGCCACCTCGCCCGGCTAGTTTTTTGTATTTTTAGTAGAGACGGGGTTTCACCATGTTAGCCAGGATGGTCTCGATCTCCTGACCTTGTGATCCGCCCGTCTCAGCCTCCCAAAGTGCTGGGATTACAGGCTTGAGCCACCGCGCCCGGCCTCTTTTTTCTTTTTTTGAGACGGAGTCTCGCTCAGTCGCCCAGGCTGGAGTGCAGTGGCGCGATCTCGGCTCACTGCAAGCTCCGCCTCCCGGGTTCACGCCATTCTCCTGCCTCAGCCTCCCGAGTAGCTGGGACTACAGGCGCCTGCAGCCTCACTCGGCTAATTTTTTGCATTTTTAGTAGAGATGGGGTTTCACCGTGTTAGCCAGGATGGTCTCGATCTCCTGACCTCGTGATCCACCTGCCTCGGCCTCCCAAAGTGCTGGGATTACAGGCGTGAGCCACCGCGCCCGGCCTGTTTGCTTGTTTTGAGACGGAGTTTTACTCTGTCAGTCACACAGGCTGGAGTGTAGTGGCGCGATCCTGGCTTACTGCAATCTCTGCTTCCCAGGCTCAAGCGATTCTCCTACCTTAGCCTCCCAAGTTGCTGGGATTACAGGCACCTGCCACCACGCCAGCTAATTTTTCTATTTTAGTAGAGATGGCGTTTTGCCACGTTGGCCAGGCTGCTGTCAAACTCCTGACCTCAAGCAATCCACCTGTCTCAGCCTCCCAAAGGGTTGGGATTACAGGTGTGAGCCACTGCGCCCAGCCCCATGCCTGCCATCATGAATCACCTCCCATTCTCATAGTTGGTGCCTGAGGAGAGGGTTTTCTGGGCCCTCTCTTGGGGTCACAAGACAGGGAACAGGTGACACACACCTCAGAGAAGTCAGGGTACGGTTGATCTTCAGAGCATCTGCCAGCGCCTTGGCCCCTTGTGGTCCAATGGAGTTACCGCGGAGGCTGAAGGAGGAAGAGAGAAAGAGACGCCTCCTTCATCTGTCTCCCAGGCAGGGAAGGGGAAACAAACTGCATTGACCTTGAAATTCGTGATCCTCTAAGTGAATGTATGAGGGCTTAGGATCTCATGTTTGGTGGAACCGGGGCAGAGATCCTTATATGAACCAGGAAGGAGTTTCCCCAAGCCTGTCCCAGGTGTTGGGGGGAAAGAAAGCAGGACCTGATGGACTACTGGGCTTGGGCCAAATGTGGAGATGAGTATCATGGCCCCAGATGTAGGGCCAAACATCTGGTGTGTCCCTGGCTGGAGCCCAGCAACTAAGGAGCCATGGTTCTGCCCGGCTGTCCTTCCGTCCCGCCAGGAAGGCATGTGCGCTAAGGTGTGGCCTCCTTGTGTCTTACTCCCACAGGAGTCTTAGAAGCTACTCCAAATGAAGTATGGGTATTATATCCAGATGCTACCCAGGGGCTGAATCATGGGAATCAGGGACGAACAGACAGGTAAGACCCCAGTCATTTCCTAGGAGGGGAGGGGACTTCATGAGATGCCTCACAACTCTTCTGGTTCCAATGGCAAAGGTTCGGCCTTGGTTATCCTACTTACTCCAGAGAGGTCAGACTTCTGTTGACCAGGAGGGATCTGGCCAGAGCTTTGGCCCCTTTGTTACTGATCTGGTTCTCTGCCAAGCTGCCCAAGGAAAGGGAGAGGAGTGGTTATTTTGGGCATGCACATCTCATGGCCTCTTCCTCAACACCGTGCCCATGATTATTCCTGTAGGCCTCCCCACATCATCAGGGTCTGGACACAGCTGGAGATGAGGTGACCCCTGGAGCAGAATGCCAGGCACAGCAGATCTCCTGAGCCTGGGCAGCATAGGGCCAGAGTGGGAGGACAGACTCTCACCATGGCAAAGGGTCCCAGAAAAAAGTTTAACCAGAATTCAGCACAACAGCTTCTACACAAACAGCACAGCAAAGAAAATGGAAATCTCAGAAGCCTAACATGCAGATGGCAGCCAGTGGTGTGCTGGTAAACTGGCTCCCAGGAAAAACAAAATTTCAAAAACTGGGCTGTGCATGGTGGCTCATGCCTATACAATCCTAGCACTTTGGGAGGCCAAGGTGGGAGCATCACTTGAAACCAGGAGTTTGAGACTAGCCTGGGCAACATAGGAAGATCTTGTCTTTACAAAAAAACCATAAAAATTAGCCAGGTGTGGTGGCACACCTGTAGTCCAAGCTACTTAGGAGGCTGAGGAGGGAGGATTTAGCCCAGGAGGTAGAGGCTGCAATGAGTCATGATCAGTGACATCACTGCGCTCCAGCCTAAGCGACAGAGTGAGACCATGTCCCAAAACAACAACAAAACAAAAAGCAAATGCAAAAACAAATGCTACCAAACTGATTTGTAGCATTTGCCAATTTCCACGGTATAAATACTCCCACCAACACTAAGTTCAAGCACCTCCAGCTTGCAAAATTCCTGAAAATTTAACAATCAGCTCTTGTGAACTGGTACAAATGAATTTAGGCACACTGCTGATCCTAGCATCTTTTCTAGTGCAAAATGGCAAATAGTAGAGTTATTTAAAATTAGCTTAAAAAAAACCAAACAAACAAACAAAAAAAACACATCTTGATCTGCCTTGAGAGCATGGTTCTGGGAATATGGTGATGGATCAACAGTGTTGCTTCATGTTTCCAGTTGCAGAAATAGTAGCTGTCTAGGCTCTTTGCCGTTTGTAGGCATTCAGCCCCATGAGAGATAGTAGTTCAATTAGAATCCCCAAGCTGGTGCTCTTCTTTTTCTTTTTTCAGACAGGATGTCATTCTGTCACCCAGGCTGGAGTGCAGTGGCACGATCATGGGTCACTGTAACCTCGAACTCCCGAGCTCAAAATCCTCCCACTTCAGCCTCCCAAGTAGCTGGAAACAGAGGTGCATGCCACCACACCTGGCTAGTTTTTAAATTTTTTGCAGACACAGGGTTTTACTATGTTGCCCAGGCTGGTTTCAAACTCCTGGGCTCAAACGATCCTCCTGCCTTGGCCTCCCAAAGTGCTGGAATTATACGCATGAGCCACCGAACCCGGCCTGGTACTTTTCAAGCTATATTCAAGCAAACTGTTCACTGGAATAAAGTCTCTTTTCTCTAAATTCCTTTTCAGAGAACTTCAATTCACAGCATTCGCCCAGGCCACCTCTATATAAATGTTCTCAAATTCTAAAGTGCTTCCATCCCCCGAGACTTTATGGTATTTTATAAGTTGTATTTAACTGATAGTTGAAATAGAGATGTGGCACTGAGGATCAACTACAGAGAGGTAAAGAAGAGCATGTGGCCAGAGAAGAGATTTTTGACTTCATTCAGAATAATTTACTTTTATTTTTATTTTTAGTAAAGATGGCATCTTGCCATATGTTTCCCAGGTTGGTGTTGAACTCCTGGCCTCAGATAATCCCCCCACCTTCCAGATTGCTAGTATTATAGGAAAGAGCCACTGTGCCTGGCCCCCGAATAATTTCTGAGCACTACCTAGCCTCCTTTAAGCAAAACTAAAAGTTGGCTATTTTGTCATGTGCTAAAAATGCTGGGGGCTCTCACAAAGGAAAAAAAGTATTAATAATGAGAATTTGTCATTCTTTTTATTTTCTTTTCTTCTTCTTCTTTTTTTTTTTTTTTTTTGTGAGACGGAGTCTTGCTCTGTCACTCAGGCTGGAGTGCAGTGGTGCAATCTTGGCTCACTGCAACCTCTACCTCCCGGACTCAAGCAATTCTCCTGCCTTAGCCTCCTGAGTAGCAGGGATTACACGCACCCACTACCACGCCCTGCTAATTTTTGTATTTTTAGTAGAGACAGAGTTTTGCCACTTTGACCAGGCTGGTCTCGAACTCCTGACCTCAAGTGATTCACTGGCCTCAGTCTCCCAAAGGGCTGGGATTAAAGGCGTGAGCCACCGCCCCTGGCCTAGATACCCTTCTAACCCCATTTTTACCCTCTTTAGGCACAGAAATGACTTGTTCAAACTCACACAGAGCCTACACCTCTAACCACACTCCCCAGTGATTTATTTTTGTTCCTGAATCAGTCTATTCAGATAAAGATTATTTCAGCCGGGCGTGGTGGCTCACATCTGTAATCCTAGTACTTTGGGAGGCCGAGGCGGGTGGATCATGAGGTCAGGAGATTGAGACCATCCTGGCTAACACGGTGAAACCCCATCTCTACTAAAAACACAAAAAAATAGCTGGGCGAGGTGGCGGGCACCTGTAGTCGCAGTTACTCG
Organism: Theropithecus gelada; assembly: GCF_003255815.1. Lineage (NCBI taxonomy): Eukaryota > Metazoa > Chordata > Mammalia > Primates > Cercopithecidae > Theropithecus > Theropithecus gelada. The sequence goes on along the minus strand of NW_020259635.1, from coordinate 600 downwards.
GGAAGCTGAGGCAGGAGAATGGTGTGAACCCGGGAGGCGGAGCTTGCAGTGAGCCGAGATGGCGCCACTGCACTCCAGCCTGGGTGACAGAGCAAGACTCTGTCTCAAGAAAAAAAAACAAAAAAGATTATTTTAGAACCCAGAGGCTTGTATGAGAATGAAGAATTACCCTTGGGTGCGATGGCTCACACCTGTAATCCCCGCACTTTGGGAGGCTGAGGCGGATGGATCACCTGAGGTCAGGAGTTTGAGACCAGCTTGGCCAATATAATGAAAGCCTGTCTCTACTAAAAATACAAAAATTAGCTGGGCGTGGTGGTAGGTGCCTGTAGTTCCAGCTACTTGGGAGGCTGAGACAGGAGAATGGCTTGAACCTGAGAGGTGGAGCTTGCAATGAGCCAAGATCGTGTCACTGCACTCCAGCCTCGGCAACAGAGTGAGACTCTGTCTCAAAAAAAAAAAAAAAAAGGCCGGGCGCGGTGGCTCAAGCCTGTAATCCCAGCACTTTGGGAGGCCGAGGCGGGTGGATCACGAGGTCAGGAGATCGAGACCATCCTGGCTAACATGGTGAAACCCCGTCTCTACTAAAAATACAAAAAA
>NW_020259634.1:0-4846 GCF_003255815.1 Theropithecus gelada | reverse complement strand
CCGCGCCTGGCCTTTTTTTTTTTTTTTTTTTTTTTTGAGTCTCTGTCACCCAGGCTGGGGTGCAGTGGCACAATCTCGGCTCACTGCAACCTCTGCTGCCTGGGTTCAAGCGATTATCCTGCCTCAGCCTCCCAAGTAACTGGGATTATAGGCGCCTGCCACCGTGCCTGGTTAGTTTTTCTATTTTTTTAGTAGAGATGGGGTTTCACCATCTTGGCCAGGCTGGTCTTGAACTCCTGACCTCGTGATCCACCCGCCTTGGCCTCCCAAAGTGTTAGGATTATAGGCGTGAGCCACCGTGCCTGGCCTAAGGGTCTTTTTAAGACAAAAAGTTTACTTTTGCTGTACTTTACTAAGCCAGTGAGCTGCTAGTCCATGTTACAGGAAGAGTCTGGTTCGTTCTCTTTGCTGCATTCCAAGGGGGTGAGAGTGGGTCTTTCACTTTCTAAACAGGTTCCCTGGGTCCTAATAAGACACCAAGATGAGCACCTGTGCAGCCTTTGCTTCTGTGACTCCACAGATGGGGACAGCCAGGCCTTGCAGACACATGTCATCTCAAAGGCAGCCTCAGGACATGGTTTCTAGCTCTGAGCTTACTGTGAGGCACTGCCTGAAACTTGGGGGGCGGGTGGTGGGGTGGGGGTGGGGGTAGCTGTGTCTTCCTCTTTTCCACAGAGGTAGGCTATTGATGGGAATAGACAGAACACGGCTGTGGCAGGAAGGGAGGTGGCGCTGGTAGTATTTCCTTTAGCTCCCAGGTTTGCTTATACCCAACTCTTCTCCTACCCAGCTGGTCTCGGTGAGACTGTTAATAAGGCCCTGTCAACCCTGGACCCAAGGGTGAGCCCAGGACCTTGTTTCCAGAACCTAAAAGGCAGGGGCAAGCACCCTGCCTAGATCACCAGTGATTTTTGGTGACCTACTGCCCTATAGGTTCCCCATAGATTCTGTTTTTGCCTAAGTTGGGCCAGATTTTGGTCCTGCCACATAGAATTTTCAATGACACTCCCCTGGAGCAGCTCTGCACACAAGGAGCCCCATCTCCCCAAAATTCATTGTCAATCACTGAAAGGATGTGCTGGAGACCAAGGGCCTATGACTGGCCAAGGCCTCCCAGAAAGAAGTTGCCAGGATGGAAAGCCATCTGCACAGGCAAGCAGGAGAGGTGGGGCTGCCCATCTGCCAACCAGTGAGCACAGTCACAGGGCAGTGAGCCTGGTCTGATGCGGGCTTCTGGAACCAGAGAAAGGGGAATCTCAGCGGGCAATGACTCAGGGCACTGGGAGGGTGGGTGGAGCCCCCACATACATTTCTCTGGGAAACGGAGAACTTTTCACACTGCCTACAGTGAATCGCTTCGTCATCTTTCAGCCAGGCATGGCCCTGAAGAGGAAAGGACATTCTAGAATCTACTTTCTGTCTAAGCCCCTGATGAGTGGATAGCTGTGTTCTGGCTGCATCTATTGTCCCTCATAGCACCTGTTTCCTAGTGAGGCACTGTTTTTTCTCCATCAGATGTGGCTTCACAGCACTGTCATCAAGGGGCCCTTTTCTGGTCTGGCCGCAGCCGCAGCCGGGATTCCTGCGTCCTAGCTCTGTGCTCCACCTCCTGGCCTCTGCAGGCTGCCCTGGGGCCTCAAGGCAGTCTCCAGCATCCGCTCACTCAGGCGCACTGCCACTTTCAATGAGTTCCCTTTGGCTGAAGTAAGCAGAGTGAGCTTCTAGTGCCTGCAACCCTAGACCCTGCCGGAGACACTGGCCAAAGTGACTAGCTGAACTGGCAGGTGGGGGAGAAGGGCCAAATCTGAGTGAGACTGGCACACTTGCTGACGCTGATCCCTGTGGAGAGACAGAAGGTGATGGACGGTGGGCACCGTGTCCCACAGGCCTAAGGAAGCCCTTCTCTATGCGGGCCAAAACCCTGATTCTTGAACAGCCCTGGGGAGCAGACGGACTCCATTCCACAGGGGAGGCGGCCGAGGCTTTGAAAGGTGGCTCTTGGGAGGGCTTTCTCAGGGAAAAGCAGCACCTGTGATTTATTCAGGCTTAGGGACTGGAGTGTTCCAGAGAAGTCAAAGGCATGAGGTACTTTTCTGACCTGTTAGCATCTGCTGGATGTGATTTTCTTGCTGACAAACAGATCCTCATGACTGAGCTAGAGTCACATACCCTTGGGGCTGCCAGTGTGTGCCCAGGACATTCATCCTGACATCAAAGAGCTCTGGCGGCTCTAGAGTCCTGTTTTATGATTTTTATCCTTCCTCTAATGCTGTGAAACTGATGTTACCTAGAAGTCCAGGCTGCTGTTAGTTGCTGCCCCTGACCTGGCACTTGGAAGTTAGATGCCCAGAGACATTAGGGTCCCTGCTCTGCACCACGTGGAAGAGTGTGGAAAGGGACTGCTTTTGCATTGCTGCCATGGCACAGCTGAGGCCATAGGGTGGATGCTCCTGCAGGTAAGGCCATCTTGAAGTCCAGGCTACCATGACCCTGAATGTCTGCCTCCTCTCCCATACTCTTTGCCCTGCAGCTCAGCCTGGCACTCGCACCTGCACCTGCACCAGGCCACCTGCAAGCTGCTGCTCTTCAGTGGAATGTGCCATTCTGCCCTCTCCACAAGGGTGAGCAAACCTGGCCCAACTCCGGGCTTGGCTTGAGTGGTCCCTAGCAATGGCACAGAGCTCTGCAGTGGGGCTGGCTGGCCGCTGGCCCTCACTTCAACAGAAGGGCCTGTTTTTTTTTTTTCTTTTCTTTTCTTTTCTTTTCTTTCCTTTTCTTTCCTTTTCTTTTCTTTTTCTTTTCTTTCTTTTCTTTTCTCTTTTCTTTTGAGACGGAGTCTCACTCTGTCGCCCAGGCTGCAGTGCAGTGGCGCGATCTCGGCTCACTGCAAGCTCCGCCTCCCGGGTTCATGCCATTCTCCTGCCTCAGTATCCCTAGTTGCTGGGACTACAGGTGCCCACCACCATGCCCAGCTAACTTTTTTGTATTTTTAGACGAGATGGGGTTTCACCGTGGTCTCTATCTCCTGACCTGGTGATCCGCCTGCCTCAGCCTCCCAAAGTGCTGGGATTACAAGCGTAAGCCACCGCGCCCGGCCAGCCTGTTTTTCACTGTTAAAAGATATCCGCGGGTCTCTCCTCTGCCACCTGCTTCCTCCTTTAAGAATACCCATCAGGCCTATTTTCAAAGCTGATGGCAGAAGAACTGGTGTCAGAAGACTTAGGTTCAGCTTTGGCCCTGCCACCTGTCAGCATCGCCCTCAGCCGAGGGGCACACTTCTGAGCAGCGTTTGGTTCTCTGTAAACACGTCATCACCACCACTGCCTCAGCCACACACCCTCACACCTGACTGTCGGGATACTTAAACGTAGGAGCACACAGGCCATCAGTGCAAGCTGACAGCGAAGTGGTTCTTAGCAAGCCAGTACCTTCAGGGCCTGGTTCACTTCTTTTATATCTTCCATCTTCAGCTTGGACCTAAGGGGAAAAAGGCCATTTCACAGCAGTGAGAGAGTGTGAGGCTCTGAATCCCTAACACAGCTGACTCCCATGACTAGCTTTGTGAGGATAACGGACTTGTGAGGAGATCCAGAATATGAGTTGTTAAAATGCCTTCCGCCTCTGTACAATCCCAGAGTCACCTCATCACACTGGCTCCCGTCTGCTGAGGGCTGCGGCTGAGCCTGGGACTGCATCTGGCACAAGAACACAGCACTTAGCCTGCAGGGGCTCAAAACCACTTTGAGGGAGGCTGAGGCCAGAGGATGGCCTAAGGCCAGAAGTCCAAGACCTGGCCCTGTTCTGCGCTAGTCTCTACTGCTCTCCCCAGCAGGAGCCTGAGTCTGCAGGCTTCTCCCCGGCCTCCATTCTGCTGCCTGCTGTCTGGAAGGAGCAGGCTCAGAGGGCACACCCATTTGTTCTTGCTCCATTCTTGTTAGTGTCAGAAGAATTCTTTTGTTTACTTAAGAGACAGGACTGAACATGGTCTAAATTGGCAGAATTAAACCAAATAAAATGAAGAAGTTTGTGCAATTTGGGGAAACACTCTGATCTTTTTTTTTGGCGACGGGGTCTCGCTCTGTTGCCCAGGCTGGAATGCAGTGGTGCAATCATGGCTCACTGCAGCCTTGACCTCCTGGGCTCAAGTGATCCTCCCACTGCAGCCTCCCAAGTAGCTGAGACTACAGGTGCGTGCTATCATGTCTGGCTAATTTTTGTATTTTTTGTAGAGGTAGGGTTTCACCATGTTGCCCAGGCTGGTCTTGAACTCCTGACCTCAAGTGATCCGCCTGCCTCAGCCTTCCAAAGTGCTGGGATTATAGGCCTGAGCCTCTTTCCTTTCTCTCTCTCTCTCTCCTTCCTTCCTTCCCTCCCTCCCTCCCTCCCTCCCTCCTTCTTTCCTTCCTTCCTTCCTTCCTTCCTTCCTTTTGTTTGAGATGGAGTCTCGCTGAGTCGCCCAGCCTGGAGTGCAGTGGGGTAATCTCGGCTCACTGCATCCTCTGCTTCCTGGGTTCAAGCGATTCTCCTGCCTCAGCTTCCCAAGTAGCTGGGATGACAGGCACCTGACACCACTCCCGGCTTATTTTCTTGCACTTGTACTAGAGATGGGGTTTCACCATATTGGCCTGGCTGGTCTTGAACTCCTGACCTCAAGTGATCCACCTGCCTCAGCCTCCCAAAGTGCTGGAATTACAGGTGTGAGCCACCATGCCCAGCCTGGCCTGAGTCTTTCTTAAAAACTGAGATTAGTCTGAACTATCATCAGACTAATCTAAGTGACAAAATGGCAGGTCTCTGGGAAACACAGGCTAGACTTCTAAGGGAGGGATTAGAAAACAGCATCAGG
>NW_020259633.1:0-4847 GCF_003255815.1 Theropithecus gelada | reverse complement strand
TGTTCTGTTAATTCATCTCACAGAATTACATCTGTATTTCGTGGATCACTTTGCTAGCCTTATTTCTGTGGAATCTGAGAACAGATATTTCGCATCTTTTTGAAGGCCATAGGGCCAAAGGAAACATCCTCCAATGAAAAAGAGAATGAGGCTTTCTGAGAAATTTCTTTCTGTTCTGTGAAATCATCTCACAGAGTTACAGCTTTCCCCTCAAGAAGCCTTTCGCTAAGACAGTTCTTGTGGAATTGGCAAAGTGATATTTGGAAGCTCATAGAGGGCTATGGTGAAAAAGGAAATATCCTCAGATGAAATCTGGAAAGAAGCTTTCTGAGAAACTCCTCTGTGATGTGTGACTTCTACTCACAGAGATACATCTGTGTTTCGTGGACCTCTTTGCTAGCCTTATTTATGTGGAATCTGAGAGCAAATATTTCGGATCCCTTTGAAGACTATAGGGCCAAAGGAAATATCCACCGATATCAAATAGAAAGAAGCTTTCTGGGAAACTTCTTTGTTTTCTGTGAAATCATTTCACAGAGTTACAGCTTTCCCCTCAAGAAGCCTTTCGCTAAGACAGTTCTTGTGTAATTGGGAAAGTTATATTTGGAAGCCCCTAGAGGGCTATGGTGAAAAAGGAAATATAGTCAGATGAAATCGGCAAAGAAGCTTTCTGAGAAACTGCTTAGTGTTCTGTTAATTCATCTCACAGAATTACATCTGTATTTCATGGATCACTTTGCTAGCCTTATTTCTGTGGAATCTCAGAACAGATATTTCGGTTCCCTTTCTTTGAAGATTATACGGCCAAAGGAAATATCCTCCAATAACAAAGAGAAAGAAGGTTTCTGAGAAACTTCTTTGTTTTTTGTGAAATCATCTCACAGAGTTACAGTTTTCCCCTCAAGAAGCCTTTCGCTAAGACAGTTCTTGTTGAATTGGGAAAGTGATATTTGGAAGCCCATGGAGGGCTATGGTGAAAAAGGAAATATCCTCAGATGAAATCTGGAAAGAAACTTTCTGAGAAAATGCTTAGTGTTCTGTTAATTCATCTCACAGAGTTACATCTGTGTTTCATGGATCTCTTTGCTGGCCTTCTCTCTCTGGAATCTGAGAACAGATATTTTAGATCCCTTTGAAGACTATAGGGCCAAAGGAAATATCCTCCGATAACAAAGAGAAAGAATCTTCCTGAGAAACTTCTTTGTATTCTGTGAAATCATCTCACAAAGTTACAGCTTTCCCCTCAAGAAGCCTTTCGCTAAGACAGTTCTTGTGGAATTGGCAAAGTGATATTTGGAAGCCCATAGAGGGCTATGGTGAAAAAGGAAATATCCTCAGATGAAATCTGGAAAGAAAGTTTCAGAGAAACTGCTTAGTGTTCTGTTAACTCATCTCACAGAATTACATCTGTATTTCGTGGATCTCTTTCCTAGCCTTCTTTCTGTGGAATCTGAGAACAGGTATTTCGGATCCGTTTGAAGACTAAAGGGCCAAAGGAAATATCCTCTGATAACAAAGAGAATGAAGTTTTCTGAGAAACTTCTTTGTGTTCCGGAAAATCATGTCACACAGTTACAGCTTTCCCCACAAAAGCCTTTCGCTAACACAGTTCTTGTGGAATTGGCAAAGTGATATTTGGAAGCCCCTAGAGGGCTATGGTGAAAAAGGAAATATCCTCATGTTAAATCTGGAAAGAAGCTTTCTGAGAAACTGTTTAGTGTTCTGTTAATTCATCCCACAGGGTTACATCTGTATTTCGTGGATCTCTTTGCTGGCCTTATTTCTGTGGATTCTGAGAACAGATATTTCGGATCCCTTTGAAGACTATAGGGCCAAAGGAAATATCCTCCTTATAACAAAGAGAAAGAAGCTTTCAGAGAAACTTCTTTGTGTTCTGTGAAATCATCTCACAGAGTTACAGCTTTCCCCTCAAGAAGACTTTCGCTAAGACAGTTCTTGTGGAATTGGCAAAGTGATATTTGGAAGCCCGTAGAGGGCTATGGTGAAAAAGGAAATATCCTCAGATGAAATCTGGAAGGAAGATTTCTGAGAAACTTCTCTGTGATGTGTGACTTCTACTCACAGATTTACATCTGTATTTCGTAGAACTCTTTGCTAGCCTTATTTCTGTGGAATCTGAGAACAGATATTTCGGATCCCTTTGAAGACTATTAGGCCAAAGGAAATATCCTCCGATAACAAAGAGAAGGAAGCATTCTGAGAAACTTTTTGTGTTCTGTGAAATCATCTCACACAGTTACAGCTTTCCCCTCAAGAACACTTTCGCTAAGACAGTTCTTGTGGAATTGGCAAAGTGATATTTGGAAGCCCATGGAGGGCTATGGTGAAAAAGAAATATCCTCAGATGAAATCTGGAAAGAAGCTTTCTGAAAACTGCGTAGTGTTCTGTTAATTCATCTCACAGAGTTACCTCTGTGTTTCGTGGATCTCTTTGCTAGCCTTCTCTCGGTGGAATCTGAGAATAGATATTTCGGATCCCTTTGAAGACTATAGAGCCAAAGGAAATATCCTCCGAAAACAAAGAGAAAGAAGCTTTCAGAGAAACTTCTTTGTGTTCTGTGAAATCATCTCAGAGAGTTTACGCTTTCCCCTCAAGAAGCCTTTCGCTAAGACAGTCCTTGTGGAATTGGCAAAGTGATATTTGGAAGCCCGTAGAGGTCTATGGTGAAAAAGGAAATATCCTCAGATGAAATCTGGAAGGAAGCTTTCTGAGAAACTGCTCTGTGATGTGTGACTTCCACTCAGAGAGTTACATCTGTATTTCGTCGATCTCTTTGCTAGCCTTCTTTCTCTGGAATCTGAGAACAGATATTTCGGATCCCTTTGAAGACTATAGGGTGAAAGGAAATATCTTCCTTATAACAAAGAGAAAGAAGCTTTCTGAGAAACTTCTTTGTGTTCTGCGAAATCATCTCACAGAGTTACAGCTTTCCCCTCAAGAAGCCTTTCGCTAAGATAGTTCTTGTGGAATTGGCAAAGTGATATTTGGAAGCCCATAGAGGTCTATCGTGAAAAAGGAAATATCCTGTGATGAAATCTTCAAGGAAGCTTTCTGAGAAACTGCTCTGTGATGTGTGACTTCTACTCACAGACTTACATCTGTATTTCGTGGATGTCTTTGCTAGCCTTCTTTCTGTGGAATCTGAGAACAGATATTTCGGATCATTTTGAAGACTATAGGGCCAAAGGAAATATCCTCCGATAAGAAACAGAAAGAAGATTTCTGAGAAACTTCTTTGGATTCTGTGAAATCATCTCACAGAGTGACAGCTTTCCCCTCCAGAAGCCTTTGGCTAAGACAGTTCTTGTGGAATTGGCAAAGTGATATTTGGAATCTCCCAGAGGGCTATCGTGAAAAAGGAAATATCCTCAGATAAAATCTGGAAAGAAGCTTTCTGAGAAACTGCTTAGTGTTCTGTTAATTCATCTCACAGAGTTACATCTGTATTTCATGGATCTCTTTGCTAGCCTTATTTCTGTGGAATCCGAGAACAGATATTTCGGATCCCTTTCTTTGAAGATTATACGGCCAAAGGAAATATCCTCCGATAACAAAGAGAAAGAAGGTTTCTGAGAAACTTCCTTGTGTTCTGTGAAATCATCTCACAGAGTTACAGCGTTTCCCTCAAGAATCCTTTCTCTAAGACAGTTCTTGTGGAATTCGGAAAGTCATATTTGGAAGCCCATAGAGGGCTATGGTGAAAAAGGAAATATCCTCAGATAAATCTGGAAAGAAGCTTTCTGAGAAACTACTCTGTGATGTGTGACTTCTACTCACAGAGTTACATCTGTGTTTCGTGGATCTCTTTTCTAGACTTATTTCTGTGGAATCTGAGAACAGATATTTCGGATCCCTTTGAAGACTATAGGGCCAAAGGAAATATCATCCGATAACAAAGAGAAAGAATCTTTCTGAGAAACTTCTTTGTGTTCTGTGAAATCATCTCACAGAGTTACAGCTTTCCCCTCAAGAAGCCTTTCGCTAAGACAGTTCTCGTTGAATTGGCAAAGTAATATTTGCAAGCCTATAGTGGGCTATGGTGAAAAAGGAAATATCGTCAGATGAAGTCTGGAAAGAAGCTTTCTGAGAAACTGCTTAGTGTTCTGTTAATTCATCTCACAGAGTTACATCTGTATTTCTTGGATCTCTTTGTTAGCCTTATTTCTGTGGAATCTTAGAACAGATACTTCGGATCCCTTTTAAGACCCTATGGCCAAAGGAAATATCCTCCGATAACAAAGAGAAAGAAGCTTTCTGAGAATCTTCTGTGTGCTCTGTGAAATCACCTCACAGAGTTACAGCTTTCCCCTCAAGAATCCTTTCGCTAAGGGAGTTCTTGTGGAATTGGCAAAGAGATATTTGGAAGCCCATAGAGGGCTAAGGTGAAAAAGGAAATATCCTCAGATGAAATCTGGAAAGAAGCTTTCTGAGAAACTCCTCTGTGATGTGCGACTTCTACTCACAGAGTTACATCTGTATTTCGTGGATCTCTTTGCTAGCCTTCTTTCTGTGAAATCTGAGAACAGATAATTGGGATCCCTTTGAAGAATATAGGACCAAAGAAAATATCCTCCGATAAAAAAGAGAAAGAAGCTTTCTGAGAAACTTCTTTGTGTTCTGTGAAATCATCTCACAGAGTTGCAGCTTTCCCCTCAAGAAGCTTTTGGCTAAGACAGTTCTTGTGGAATTGGCAAAGTGATATTTGGAATCTCCTAGAGGGCTATGGTGAAAAAGAAAATATCCTCAGATAAAATCTGGAAAGAAGCTTTCTGAGAAACTGCTTAGTGTTCTGTTAATTCATCTCACAGAGTTACATCTGTATTTC
>NW_020259632.1:0-4849 GCF_003255815.1 Theropithecus gelada | reverse complement strand
CCAGTATCTAAAGGATGTCCCACAGCTTAATTTGAACACAAGCCCCACTGTGGTATATCAGACAAAAACAAGTCAAAGAAATCAACATTTCAGGGTCTGAAATATGATACCCCCAAATTAGCACAAAATAAACACTTAAATCCAGTCCTGGAGCCACAAAGCTCCTATAAGAAAAGTGGGAGTTTGTATTTCAGCAAAACTGGAATCTATGCATGCAGTTCGCAAAAAAGAAAGAAAACAAAAGCAAAAATTATCTACGGCAAGAAACCCTTAGGCCATGCAATTGATTTGGCAATACTTTTCTTTCTTATTTTTTGTTCTTTTTGGATGGGACACAAAAATCACTGCTAACAAATATGAATACAAACACATGGGACTATACATCATTTTAGAGCTTCCGCATGGGAAAGAAAACCAATGAACCAGTAAAGAAGGCATCCTGATGAGTTCATGTCCTTTGTAGGGACATGGATGAAGCTGGAAACCATCATTCTCAGCATACTATTGCAAGAACAGAAAACCAAACACCACATGTTCTCACTCATAGGTGGGAATTGAACAGTGAGAACACTTGGACACAAGAAGGGGAACATCGCACACTGGGGCCTGTGGTGGGTTCAGGGGTTGGGGGAGGGATAGAATAGGAGATATACGTAATGGAAATGATGAGTTAATGGGTGCAGCACATCCACATGGCACATGTATACATATGTAACAAACCTGCATGTTGTGCACATGTGCCCTAGAACATAAAGTTTAATAATAATAAAAAAAGAAGGCATCCTACAGATTGAAAGAAAGTTCAGCAGAATCATATCTGTGAAAGGGGTTGCAATCTAACATGTATGAGAAACTAACACTACTCTAACTGGGAAAATGAACAAAACCTAATACCCAAGCTAAAACCGGGCAAAGAACCTGAACAGGCACATCTGAAAAGTAATCACAAAATTGACGGACAGGTCAAAGAGAAGCTGCTCAACTTCACTAATCCTCACACACATGTCTAAGTGCAAACCACACTCAGATACCTCGCACTCTAATTAGAATGAAACTTACCAAAAACAACAAAAAAAACCCCATACATTCACAGGCAGTGGCCAATGTAGAAATGCAGACAAAGAGATTTTATACACTATTGGTGGGAAGGTACGTTACTATACACACGAAGGAAAACAGTTGAAGGTGCCTTAAACATTTTACAACTACCCATTCACCTAGGAATCCCACCACTGGTTATACACAGAAAGTGTATGAAATCTGTCATGTTGAAGAGATATCAGCCTTCTTATGATGACTGAAGCACTATGCACAATAGCAAAGGTATCCAATCAACCTACCTGTTCATGCACAGATAAAGGGATAAAGAAACTGCGGTACACAATGGAATCCTCCTCAGCCATAGAACTTCATGAAACCATGTCATCTGCAGCAACGTACAGAAACCTGGAGGACATAACCTTCAATGAAATGAGCCAGGAAGAGAGAGACAAAGATGTCATGATTTCATGCATCTGAGAATGAGATCCACTTTCTCTCTAAATGACTTTATCTCCTAGAAGTAGAACATTCCACAGTGGTGAAGAGAGCCTGGGGGTGGGGGAGCCAGAGCAGGAACTGGGAAATGGATACAATGTTACACTTAGAGGACAGGAATAAATTCAGCTGTTCTACTCCACAGCAGGGTGTCTAGACTTAACAGTATCCTACCATATTTTCCAGAAAAGGCTGAAAAGAAGGATTCTGAATATTGCAACCACAGAGAACTAATAAATAATAACTACACAAGGTAACAGACACAGTCAATGCCTTGCTTTCATCATTACACAAGGTACATATGCATGGATCAAAATGTCCCACTCTACTCTTTAATTGTATACCTTTACTATAGAGCAAATTGGTTTTAAGGACATAGAAATAAACAATGCTGAAGTTCATGTGAGACCAGGAAATGCCCTGCATTTCCAAAGCAATTCTGAGAAATCCAAACTACATTGGATGCATCACACTCCCTGATGTGAAATTTCACTCAAACTCTAGGGACCTGCTTCCACATAGATGAGTGGAAGAGAACAGGGAACCTGTAAACCCACACACCTCATACCACCTGATGCTGGACGAAATACACAATGATCAGTAATAGTGAAAGAACTCCCTTTTCAATAGTCGGGATAAATGGCGAGCCATATGCAGAAGAGTAAGTAACTCTAGGCCTCTACTTCTCACCATGTACCAAAGTTCACTCAGATGAATGAAAGATGTAAATGGAGGACCTCAAAGTACAAAAATCCTACAAGAGACCCTAGGAAATACCCTTCTCGACATCAGCTTTGACAAAGCATTTATATGCCTAAGACCCCACGTGACACTGCAACAGCAGCAATAATCGACATGTGGGACCTAATACACTAAAGAGCCACCACACAACACAAGAAGTTACCCACAGAGTAGACAGACGACATACAAGATGAGAGAAAAGGTTCCCAAACTGTGCACCTGACCAAGATTCTAATGTCCAGAATCTACCTTAAAGACCTTACACAAATCAATTAGCAAAAGCCCCCTAATAATTTATAGGCAATGGATATAAACACACACTTCTCGAATGATGATGTGTTGTAACCAACAAATTGAAAATATGCTCAACCTAATTGTCAGAGAAATATAAATCAAAAGCACAATGAGATATATCTCACACTGGTCAGAATGATTACAGAGTTAAGCAAACAAAAAAAAAGGACACTGGCGAGGCAGCAGAGAAAGGGGACACTGGTCCACTTTCGGTGAAAATGCAAAGTACTTCAGACACCATGGAAAGCACTTCGGAGATTACTCAAAGAACTTAAACCAGAACTACCATCTGACCCAGCAATCCCACCACTGGGGTATACACAGAGGAAAATAAATCCTTCTGTCCAAAACACACATGCACACAAACGGTCACGGTGGCACCACTTAGAATGGAAAACATATGAAATCAACCTAGGTACCCAACAACAGTGGATGAGAAAAGGAAAATGTGGTATATATATACCACGAAACACTAGGCAGCCAAAAAAACAAAAAAACAAAAAAAAAAACAAAAAACAAGGAAATCGTGTCCTTGGCAGCAACATGAAAGGAGCTGGAGGCCATTATCTAAAGAGAAATAAGGAAAAGACAGAACACCAAATACCACATGTTCTCACTTATAAGGTGGAGCTAACATTGAATACACCCTATCGTAAAAGTGAAAACAACAGACACTGGTGACTATCCGATGAAAAAGGAAGAAGGGACGAGGTATGTGCTGAAGACCTATCTGGTGGGTCCACCCACTGCCTGCATGATAAGGTTGCTTGGACCCCAAGTCTCAGTGTCATGCAATATACCAAAGACAGTAACTAATCTGCCTTTGTATACTTTAGTCTGTAATAAAAGTGGATATTATGTAATAAATACAAACTTAGAAGTTAAAAGCATGAATGAAAAATACAAACTTCTATAATTATTGAAACAATCTTTTATTTGGCATAAACTAAGAAAGTGGACAGAATGAGTAAACCAAACACTCAACCCCAATTTACATATATTGAACACGTGTTTCTGAAGAACACCAAAAACACACAATGGGCAAAAGAGAGGCTGTTCAACAGATGATTTTGAGCAAACTGAATATTCACATAGAAAACACTGAAATAGGACCCTTGTGTCATGCAACACAACAATCAATGCAAAATACATTAAAGACCTAAAACTCAATTCTGAAACCACAAAACTCTTATAAGAAAACATAGGGTGTGCATTATTTTAGAAAAGAAATCCATGTACGTAGGCTGCTAAAGGTATTTAAAAAAACTTTAAAACAAGGAAACACCCATAGACAATGTAATGGCTTGGCATTTTCACTGAAAAGCTGGGGACCCGGTTCCACAGAACAGTGGAACACATTAGAAGACCCAGATATAAACCTGCACACCTGAAACCATCTGACACTAGGAAAAAATCAACAAAAATAAGTGATGGAGAAAGGACTCCCTATCAGTAAGTGGTGCTGGGATAAGTGGCTATCTAGATGTAGAAGAAATAACACTGGGCCCCTGTGTCTCACCATGTATAGAAAATAACTCAAAATGAATCAAAGTTTGAAATGGGAAATCCAGGGCCAGGCGTGGTGGCTCATGCCTGGAATCCATGCACTTTGGGAGCCAAAGTGGGTAGATGACTTGAAGTCGGGAGTTCAAGACCAGCCTGGCCGACATAGTGAAACCCTGCCTCTAATAAAAAAACAAAAGTTAGCTGGGCGTGGTGGCGCGTGCCTGTACTCTCAGCTACTCAGGAGACTGAGGCAAGAGAATCACTTGAACCCAGAAGGCGGAGGGTGCAGTGAGCCAAGATCGCTCCATTGCATTCCAGCCTGTACAACAGAGCGAGACTCAGTCTCTAAATAAATACATAAATACATAAAAATGCAAGACCTGAAATGAAAAAATCCTGCACGAGAATCTAGCAAATACCCTTCTGGACAGAGGCTTTGGCAAAGCATTTATATGTCAAGTCCCCAAAAGCAACGGCAACAAAAGCAATTACTGATAAGTGGGACCTAATACATAAAAGAGCTGCTGCACAGAACAAGAAACAACCACAGAGTCAGCACACAGCCTATAGAATGAGGGAAAACATTCCCCAACTATGCATCTGAAAAACGTCTAATATCCAGGGTTTACCGTAAAGACCTTAAACAAATAAAATCAGAAAAAAACCCAACTTACAAATGGGCGAGGGACATGAACACACACTTAAAAGAAGGTGTACCAGTGATCAATGAGCATGAAAACATGTTCGATCTCACTGATCATCAGAGAAATGC
>NW_020259631.1:0-4850 GCF_003255815.1 Theropithecus gelada | reverse complement strand
AAAGGAAATATCCTCAGATGAAATTTGGAAAGAACCTTTCTGAGAAAATGCTCTGTGATGTGTGACTTTCACTGACAGAGTTACATCTGTATTTCGTGGATCTCCTTGCTAGCCTTATTTCTGTGGAATCTGAGAACAGATATTTCGGATCCCTTTGAAGACTATATGGCCAAAGGAAATATCCTCCGGTAACAAAGAGAAAGAAGCCTTCTGAGAAACTTGTTTTTGTTCTGTGAAATCATCTCACAGAGTTACAGCTTTCGCCTCAAGAAGCCTTTCGCTAAGTCAGTTCTTGTGGAATTGGCAAAGTGATATTTGGAAGCCAATAGAGGGCTATGGTTAAAAAGGAAACATCCTCACATGAAATCTGGAAAGAAGCTTTCTGAGAAACTGCTTAGTGTTCTGTTAGTTTGTGTCACAGAACTACGTCTGTGTTTCGTGGATCTCTTTCCTAGACTTATTTCTGTGGAATCTGAGAACAGATATTTCGCATCCCTTTGAAGAGTATAGGGCCAAAGGAAATATCCTCCGATAATAAAGAGAAAGAAGCTTTCTGAGAAACTTCTTTGTTTTCTGTGAAATCATCTCATAGAGTTACAGCTTACCCCTCAAGAAGCCTTTCGCTAAGTCAGTTCTTGTGGAATTGGCAAAGTGATATTTGGAAGTCCATAGAGGGCTATGGTGAAAAAGGAAATATCCTCAGCTGAAATCTGATAAGAAGTTTTCTGAGAAACTGCTCTGTGATGTGTGACTTCCACTCACATAGTTACATCTGTATTTCGTGGATCTCTTTGCTACCCTTATTTCTGTGGAATCTGAGAACAGATATTTCGGATCCCTTTGAAGACTATAGGGGCAAAGGAAATATCCTCCGGTAAAAAAGAGAAAGAAGCTTTCTGAGAAACTTCTTTGTGTTCTGTGAAATCATCTCACAGAGTTACAGCTTTCCCCTCAGGAAGCCTTTCCCTAAGACAGCCCTTGTGGAATTGGCAAAGTGATATTTGGAAGCCCATAGAGGGCTATGTCGAAAATGGAAATATCCTCAGCTGAAATCTGGAAAGAAGCTTTCTGAGAAACTGCTTAGTGTTCTCTTAATTCATGTCACATTGTTACATATGTATTTCGTGGATCTCTTTGGTAGCCTTATTACTGTGGAATATGAGAACAGATATTTCGGGCCCCTTTGAAGACTATAGGAGCAAAGGAAATATCCTCCGGTAACAAAGAGAAAGAAGCTTTATGAGAAACTTCTTTGTGTTCTGTGAAATCATCTCACAGAGTTACAGCTTTCCCCTCAAGAAGCCTTTCGCTAAGACAGTTCTTCTGGAATTGGCAAAGTGATATTTGGAAGCCCATAGAGGGCTATGGTGAAAAAGGAAATATCCTCAGACGAAATCTGGAAAGAAGCTTTCTGAGAAACTGTTTAGTGTTCTGTTAATTCATCTCACAGAGTTACATCTGTATTTCGTGGATCTCTTTGCTACCCTTATTTCTGTGGAATCTGAGAACAGAGATTTCGGGTCCTTTTGAAGATTATAGGGCCAAAGGAAATATCCTCCGAAAACAAAGAGAAAGAAGCTTTCTGAGAAATTTCTTTGTGTTCTGTGAAATCATCTCACAGAGTTACAGCTTTCCCCTCAAGAAGCCTTTCTGTAAGTCCGTTCTTGTGGATTTGGCAAAGTGATATTTGGAAGCCCATAGAGGGCTACGGTGAAAAAGGAAATATCCTCAGCTGAAATCTTGAAAGAAGCTTTCTGAGAAACTGCTCTGTGATGTGTGACTTCCACTCACAGAGTTACATCTGTATTTCATGTATCTCTTTCCTAGCCTTATTTCTGTGGATTCTGAGAACAGATATTTCGGATCCCTTTGAAGACTACAGGGACAAATGAAATATCCTACGGCAACAAAGAGAAGGAAGCTTTCTGAGAAACTTTTTTGTGTCCTGTGAAATCATCTCCCAGAGTTACAGCTTTCCCTCATGAAGCCTTTCGCTAAGTCAGTTCTTGTGGAATTGGCAAAGTGATATTTGGCAGACCATAGAGGGCTATGGTAAAAAAGGAAATATCCTCAGATGAAATCTGGAAAGAAGCTTTCTGAGAAACTGCTTAGTTTTCTGTTAATTCATCTCACAGAGTTTCATCTGTATTTCTTCGATCTCTTTCCTAGCGTTATTTCTGTGGAATCTGAGAACAGATATTTCGGATCCCTTTTAAGACTATAGGGCCAAAGGATATATCCCCGGATAACAAGGAGAAAGAATCTTTCTGAGAAACTTCTTTGTGTTCCGTGAAATCATCTCACAGAGTTACAACTATCCCCTCAAGAAGCCTTTCTCTACGTCAGTTCTTGTGGAATTAGCAAAGTGGTATTTGGAAGCCCATAAGAGCTATGGTGAAAAAGGAAATATCCTCAGATGAAATCTGGAAAGAAGCTTTCTGAGAAACTGTTCAGTGTTCTGTTAATTCATCTCACAGAGTTACATGTGTGTTTCGTGGGTCTGTTTGCTAGCCTTATTTCTGTGGAATCTGAGAACAGATATTTCGGATCCCTTTGAAGACTATAGGGCCAAAGGAAATATCCTCCGAAAACAAAAAGAAAGAAGCTTTCTGAGAAACTTCTTAGTGTTCTGTGAAATCATCTCACAGAGTTACAGCTTTCCCCTCAAGAAGCCTTTCTCTAAGTCAGTTCGTGTGGAATTGGCAAAGTGGTATTTGGAAGCCCATAGAGAGCTATGGTCAAAAACGAAATATCCTCAGATGAAATCTAGAAAGAACCTTCAGATAAACTGGTCTGTGATGTGTGACTTCCACTCAGAGTTACGTCTGTATTTCGTGGATCTCTTTGCTAGCCTTATTTCTGTGGAATCTGAGAACAGATAGTTCGGATCCCTTTGAATTCTATAGGGCCAAAGGAAATATCCTCCGAAACAAAGAGAAAGAAGCTTTCTGAGAAACTTCTTTGTGTTCTGTGAAATCATCTCACAGAGTTACAGCTTTCCTCTCAAGAAGCCTTTCTCTTAGTCAGTTCTTGTGGAATTGGCAAAGTGGTACTTGGAAGCTCATAGAGGGCTATGGTGAAAAAGGAAATATCCTCAGATGAAATCTGGAAAGAACCTTTCTGAGAAACTGCTCTGTGATGTGTGACTTCCACTGACAGAGTTACATCTCTATTTCGTGGATCTCTTTGCTAGCCTTATTTCTGTGGAATCTGAGAACAGATATTTCGGATCCTTTGAAGACTATAGGGCCAAAGGAAATATCCTCCGGTAACAAAGAGAAAGAAGCTTTCTGAGAAACTTCTTTGTGTTCTGTGAAATCATCTCACAGAGTTACAGCTTTCCAATCAAGAGGCCTTTCGCTAAGACAGTTCTTCTGGAATTGGCAAAGTGATATTTGTAAGCCCATGGAAGGCTGTAGTTAAAAAGGAAATATCCTCAGATGAAATCTGGAAAGAAGCTTTCTGAGAAACTGCTTAGTGTTCTGGTAATTCATCTCACAGAGTTACATCTGTATTTCTTGGATCTCTTTGCTAGCCTTATTTCTGTGGAATCTGAGAAGAGATATTTCGGATCCCTTTGAAGACTATAGGGCCAAAGGAAATACCTTCCGATAACAAACAGAAAGAATCTTTCTGAGAAACTTCTTTGTGTTCTGTGAAATCATCTCACAGAGTTACAGCTTTCCCGTCAAGAAGCCTTTCTCTACGTCAGTTCTTGTGGAATTGGCAAAGTGATATTTGGAAGCCCCTAGAGGGCTATGGGCCAAAAGGAAATATCCTCAGATGAAATCTGGAAAGAAGCTTTCGGAGAAACTCCTCTGTGATGTGTGACTTCCACTCACAGAGTTACATCTGTATTTCATGGATCTCTTTGCTAGGCTTATTTCTGTGGAATCTGAGAACAGACATTTCGGATCCCTTTGAAGACTACAGGAACAAAGGATATATCCTCCGTTAATAAAGAGAAAGAAGCCTTCTGAGAAACTTCTTTGTGTTCCTCGAAATCATCTCACAGAGTTGCAGCTTTCCCCTTCGGAAGCCTCTCGCTAAGACAGTTCATGTGGAATTGGCAAAGTGATATTTGGAAGCCCATAGAGGGCTCTGGTGAAAAAGGAAATATCCTGCGATGAAATCTGGAAAGAAGCTTCCTGAGAAACAGCTTAGTGTTCTGTTAATTCATCTCACAGAGTTACATCTGTATATCGTGGATCTCTTTGCTAGCCATATTTCTGTGGAATCTGAGAACAGATATTTCTTATCCGTTTGAAGACTATGGGAGCAAAGGAAATATCCTCCGGTAAAAAAGAGAAAGAAGCCTTCTGAGAAACTTCTTTGTGTTCTGTGAAATCATCTCAGATAGTTACACCTTTCCCCTAAGGAAGCCTTTCGCTAAGACAGTTCTTGTGCAATTGGTAAAGTGATATTTGGAAACCCTTAAAGGCCTATGGTGAAAAAGGAAATATCCTCAGATGAAATCTGGAAGGAAGCTTTCTGAGAAACTGCTTAGTGTTCTGTTAATTCATCTCACAGAGTTACAACTGTATTTCTTGGATCTCTTTGCTAGCCTTATTTCTGTGGAATCTGAGAACTGATGTTTCGGATCCCTTTGAAGACTATAGAGCCAAAGGAAATATTTTCCGACAAGAAACAGAAAGAATCTTTCTGAGAAACTTCTTTGTGTTCTGTGAAATCATCTCACAGAGTTACAGCTTTCCCCTCCGGAAGCCTCTCGCTAAGACAGTTCCTGTGGAATTGGCAAAGTGATATTTGGAAGCTCATAGAGGGGTATGGTGAAAAAGGAAATATCCTCAGCTGAAATCTGGAAAGAAGCCTTCTGAGAAACTGCTTAG
>NW_020259630.1:0-9870 GCF_003255815.1 Theropithecus gelada | reverse complement strand
AGAGAGACAGAGGCATAGAAGGACAGAGAGACAGAGACAGAAAGAGATGGAGAGAGACAGAGATAGACTGAGAGAGAGGGACGGAGGGAGGGAGGAGAAATAGGAACACAAACAAAGTAGAGGGGCAAGAAGGCAAGAAGTAACAAATGAGAAGGGTACCCAAGCTGAAAAGATAAACAAGTCTATACAGCCCCTGAAAGATCCAGAACATGCTTCCCATCCTCCTATTTCCACCCTCTACTTTCAGCTGAGATCTAAGGGGCTTCGGAGAAGACATGATGCCAATGTCAGCTATCTTAAAACCAGAAGGATACAAGAAAAGAGACTTGGTGATCCGGAGCTGAAACACAGCCACAAGGAGCCAGAAAAATGGGGGAGGATGACTCTTGAGCTGAAAAGTGTACCTTATAATTCAGAAACCTTAGTCACCAGACTCTGAGAACAGATAACAAGAGTGGGAGGAAGGATTGGGGAACAGCATGGGGAAATATTTAATAACGCTTTGGAGTGCTACAGCCTCAGTCGCAATGCTCTTGACAAACTCCCAGCCTTACGGAACCATCAGAAAACCAAAGAACCAACTCACAGGATAAACAGACCCATGTTGTATTTTGCAGTGCACATAGAACTAACATTCAACTGATTTGAGATTTTTGGCGTTGGAAACTATTTTTGAAAATCACCTACCACTGAGCATGATTATGTTCAGTCTTCACAGAAATCCATAAAATGTGGCTCAATTCTGAACATACCCATGTCCTGTCCAAACAGCCCCTCCAAAACTTGCTCCATGGGTTCACTCTATCTCAAGGTCCTTATAGCTCTAAACACAAGTTTAAGAGAAACTGAATTCGCCTTTTAAAAATTTGCTCTATGAGGGACAATGCAAAAAACAAATGTGAATGCTGAAATCGTCTATCCACACTAATGATTCCATATTTATATTTTACATGTTCTCATCAAAATGATGACACAAACATTGTTCAACATTTCTAGAAATTCACAGAGCCCTGAGAAGACATCCTCAAATGCCTCAAGGTCTGTGAGCCCCAGTTTTCGGTTCAGGGAGCCATTTCTCAGTTTGGAACATGGTCAAACTACTTTTTGCTGACACTGTGTGGGAGGAACTGGTTGGGTGAGGGAGAAGCTAGAGGCAGCTGTAATTTAGTAGCCATGGCAATAGTTGAGGCAGAAGATGAATAGTTGAGGCAGAAGATGAAGGAATGGGAGGACTTTTGAAAGAAGGGTGGAAAGCAGGCGGGATTCACAGATCCTCATGGCTCACAAGGGGTGGAGAACTGAGAGAAAAGAAAGAAACAGTGGTTCCAAGTATAAGCCACATAATACATACACATTTAGGTTCCAATGAACCTAATTAGAACTATTGTAATGTAGCAAGACGTTTCTGTGTACAATTGATTGAACAAAAATCTCTAGAAGGAATACTTAGTCCCACTTCAAGTGGGATTTGTAATTAGAAGCCTTGGATCCTGTGTGAGCAGCTGGAGGGCCTTGAGGCCACTATTCCGGGGCCCTCTGTTTCCTCCTCTGTAAAATGGCCAGTGGGGTGGGAGGGTGAATTAGATGCTCACAATCACCCAGCAAACTGACAAGAAAGATCTAGGGGAAACCAAAATGGCCCCAGACACAAACACATTCTGGAAATCCTTTTCACAAAATGTACCAACTAACATGAACTTAGCTTTTAAAACAGAGAAAGATGAAGTCAGAGATAAGATTTTTGAAAGGTAATTTAAAATAATTGCTACGTTCTCTGCAAACTGAAGTGAGCAGCTTGACTTTCAGAATAAATGGCCACTTACGGCTGTCATGTCCTAACAGGGCCACCTGCACAACCACTTCGATTGTGTGTTTTTCTCTTGCCCCCATACACCGCAGACTGCCCCAAATCACAGAAAGAATTTCCACACAAAAGAACCTTTCTTCTGGCACTAGCAGCAGTTGAATTAGATAGTGGTTGGAGATCAGCACATTTATATTACTGTCATACTGAGGTTTGATTTTTCTACTGGCACAAAGTCTTCTAAAAAAGAATGGAAAATTACCCCTGTTTACTTCAAAGAGTCATGCTGATTTCCTCGAAATATGCGACACTCCAGTGTTGCTCAGGGCAACTAATCTAATTCACAGAGTTCCTGCCTATGACTGATAGCTTAAGAAAGGGTAAAGTTTATTTGTAATAGACTTTAGATTGGATTATAATAGGTATACAGAAAGACATCAAGCAGTTAGGACAGCAGCCACGGATATGAGATCTGTTTAGCTAGTTGAGAAAAGCCTATTGCGTAAGTTTAAGCTCTGGTGAGAAGTTGCATGTGAGCTATTGGATAACTTCTAAGAAAAAGATTGACTGGAGGCATAGAAATAACTAAACAAATCCAGCTAACGCATTTTCTCACAGTGAACAGATGTCACTACATAAAATTCCATCCAAAGCATTTCATCAAAAGGCTCCCAGACTAGGTTAAAAGTAAGTCAGACACAGGTATTTGGTGTATGTTAGTGCAACAGACAGTCTGAAGGAGATTGGAGATTCCATTAAATCTGCACAAGACCCCAAATTATACATATATATATATATAAATGAAAATATATATTTATAGAATTGTATGATATATAATTAAAATATAAATATTTACAGTGACATATTACTGTATATAGCTATAATTACTATTGTTTCATTGATTTTGCTTTTGAAGAAAATAAGCAATGGTTTTAAAGACATAGGTTTTCAACTAAAGTAATACCTCCAGATGAATTGTTTATTGAACATAGCTTCCAGTAAACATAAATTTGCTAGCTAAGTCTGCTGTTTGACAGTAATCACTGCTGAGTCACAGAGTGACTCTGATTTCTGATTGCACTCAGAGTTGGTCAGAAGCCCTGGAAAATAACTGCAACATTCATGTTTTCAGTATTTTTTCCTCAGATGAAATAGACAATTTATGCTATTGTGTTCCTTTTGTATCATGCACATACTTATATCACAGCCACTTGGCATTGTATTTTACTTAATTAACTTCCATATCTGACCCCTACCAGCTTGAACACCTCTGAGAGCAAAGAATGTCTCCATTTTGAGCTCCTGGTCAGGTGCCTGGCATACTCTTAGTATTCAATAAATGTTCATTGAAGGAATTAATAAATGAGTGAATAAGTGCTTTCTTCAATTTTTGCTGATCTTCACACATCAAAACCTAATACAGTTGTAAAAAGTCATTGCAGGGGATGAGAATATGTCACCCTAACATATGCCATTTTGGCATAAAGATTATTTAGAGCTGAAGGCAATTGAGAATCAACAGATGCAGGAAGAGTTATCTACCTACCTAAAAGTAGGGCACAAATTTCCCTTTGTGAGGGTGTTCCCTCTGCCCTTGCAAGAAAAAAGAAAAATTCTTATCATTGACTGTTCATTGACACTGAGACAAGTCTGTAAACTGATCTTACTAAAATAACTATTATTTTCCATCAGTTCCACTATATCAATCTTGCTCAACCCACTGCCCATGGGCCGCACATGGCCCAGGATGGCCTTGAATGTGCTCCAACACAAATTTGTAAACTTTCTTAAAATGAGATGTTTTGGCAATTTTTTTTTTTTTTTTAGCTCATCGGTTAGCATTAGTGTTAGTGTATTTTATGTGTGGCCCAAGACAAATTCTTTTTCTTCCATTATGGCCCAGGGAAGCCAAAAGATTAGACATCTCTTCCCAATACATTTCCTAGTAAATCAATTCCCCACAATTTGTTGTTCCTCGAAGCCCTAACAACATTTCCTTTGCTAAAAGGGCATAAAAGCCTGAGTCTGCTTCTTTGAATTTTACTTCTTTTCTGCGAACACCAATACATATAGATATCAATACAAATTGGGTTTTTCTCCTATTAATCAACCTTTTGTTACTATAATTTGCAGGCCACTAGGTACTGAACCCAAGAGGGTATTTTTTCTTTGATATCATTGTTATTCTTATTTCTTTTTATATTCATCAACAAAATCTTTGTCCTGGCTGTACTGACTTTATTTCTCATTCTTTATTTCCTCTTTTAACATTTCAAAGTATAATGGAAAAGTAACAAACTTCTACCTTGGCCACATGGGATGCTGTTTCAAGACTTTTTCTTCTTGTTAATATCTCATCCCAGAAAACAAACTCGAAAAGTCTCTGCTTCTTACCCCACCTTTATTATATCCTTTACTTTTTCATATTGGAGGACTGCAAAGCACATTTTCACCTTTATACTACTTTCGTCTGTTATCCTGTCAATTTTCACTGTCTTGGAGAACTTTTGATTATAGATTTGGCAATTTTCTTCTTTCCAAAGCCTCCTCTAAATTCTCTTTGCTTAGGTGTATGGGGACCAGTATCTTAAAAGGGACATTTGGCAAAGGAGCTTCTCATTTGTCACTCACTTTGCCCTGCTAAAGTGTAATTTTTTTTTTTTTTTTTTTGGTAGACACAGGATCCTGCTCTGTCACTCAGGCTGGTGTACAGTGGTGTGATCTCAGCTCACTCCAGCCTTGACCTCCTGGTCTCAAGTGTTTCTCCCATCTCACCCTCCTGAATAGCTAGTACTACAGGCACATGCCACCATACCTGGCTAATTTTTATGTTTGTTTGTTTTGTAAAGATTGGGTCCCTGCTTTGTTGCCCAGGCTGGTCCCAAATGCCTGGCCTCAAGCAATCCTCCTGCCTCAGCCTCCCAAAGTGCTGGGATTACAGGCAAGAGCCACTGCACCTGGCCTAAAGTATAATTTTTAAAAAGTTAAAAACATGATTCTCATTCCTCTCCATCAATCATCTGGCAAGGATCACCACAACAGATCATAAAACGAAATCCCATTTTTGCAAATAATGTTGAATGGCTTAGTGGCTTTGCATGAACAAGAATCAAAAACAAATACATGCACAAAACCCCAAAAATAGAGAGGATAAAAGAACCTAAAGTAACAGAGAGCCGGGCGCAGTGGCTCAAGCCCGTAATCCCAGCACTTTGGGAGGCCGAGACGGGCGGATCACAAGGTCAGGAGATCGAGACCATCCTGGCTAACCCGGTGAAACCCCGTCTCTACTAAAAAATACAAAAAACTAGCCGGGCGAGGTGGCGGGCGCCTGTAGTCCCAGCTACTCGGGAGGCTGAGGCAGGAGAATGGCGTAAACCCAGGAGGCAGAGCTTGCAGTGAGCTGAGATCCAGCCACTGCACTCCAGCCTGGGTGATAGAGCGAGACTCCGTCTCAAAAAAAAAAAAAAAAAAAAAGAAACAGTCAGCAAAGTTAAAATTCTAATAATTGTTAATATTCAGTATGGGAGCCAAGAAAAGGCAGAACTGGGCTTGCACAGTCCGTGAAGCGTCGTGCTCAGGCAACACATTTTAATCAGGCTTCTAGGTGAGTCCACTTGAGTATCTTTTTTTTTTTTTTTTAGACAGAGTCTTGCTCTGCCGCTCAGGCTAGAGTGCAGTAACGTAATCTCGGCTCACTGCTGCACCTCCACCTCCTGGGTTCAAGCGATTCTCTGCCTCAGCCTCCCGAGTAGCTGGGATTACAGGCACGTGCCACCGCACCCGGCTAATTTTTATATTTTTAGTAGAGTCGAGGTTTCACCACCTTGGCCAGGCTAGTCTTCAACTCCTGACCTCGTGATCCACCCACCTTGGCCTCCCAAAGTGCTGGAATTACAGGTGTGAGCCACCATACCCGGCCCACTTCGGTATCTTACTGCAGCCTCCAAAATACCCAAGGTATAATTTTTAAAATGTTAAAAACATACATCTCATGCATACATAAAAATTAACGTTTGAGATTTTATCCAACTCAATCAATGAAAGAATTAGTAAGATTCTAAGGCATATTCAAAGAGACTTTGAAGAACAGAGATCTAGTCAGTTAAGAATACTAAAATAAATTTACTAATAGACACAAAATGTGTTAATATCTTATGGGGCAATGAAATGTAATATTTGAGATCTTTTGTAACAAGCTGAAATGAATGGTTTCTCTAGTAGAACAAAGTTTATTTGCATCACTGCAGGCAAGAATTATTTGCATTTCTATCAGCTTTCTGCATGTTAACTTCCTCCTTTATAGAGCTGGAAAATTGCCTAGATAATAAAAAGTCAGTCAAGCTGGGCACGGTGGCTCACACCTATAATCCCAGCACTTCGGGAGGCTGAGGCTGGCGGATCACAAGATCGAGACCATCCCGGCCAACATGGTGAAACCCCATCTCTACTAAAAATACAAAAATTAGCTGGCCATCATGGCACGTGCCTGTAGTCCCAGCTACTCAGGAGGCTGAAGTAGGAGAATCATTTGAACCCGGGAGGCGGATGTTGCAATGAACTGAGATGGTGCCACTGCACTTCAGCCTGGCAACACTTAAAAAAAAAAAAAAAAAAAAAAAAAGTCAGTCAAAGGTGCATAGTCCCATAGAACCAGAGAATCCCCAGAGGATTTTGCCAACCCTTTGCTGGAAGGACACTCAATAATCTCTTTTGCTCATTTCCAAGTCTTGGACAATTTTTCCTGATACCCTTTGAAAATCAGAGTGATCTTCCATCCCTCCTAATCTTCCTCTCTCCCTTTCTTGTTTTTTCACTCTTCAGATATTATTGATCATTTTCTGCGTTCTAGATCAGCACTGACCAGCAGAACTTTCTGTGATGATAGAAATGTTCTGTGTCTATGCATCTATTAACCACACGTGGCTTCTGAGCATTGGAAATGTGGCTGGTGTGACTCAGGAATTTTTAATTCGATAAATTTCAACTGACTTAAATGTACACAGTCACATGTGGTGGTGGCTACTGTAAGGAAGGGGACTATTCTAGCTACTGTGTGGGATTCATCACAATGTAAGCTATTGTTTCCTCCCACCCATTTTTCCCCTCCAAGGCTTACATGCTTATAGAGAAGCTAAGGTTTGTATGAAAATCACCGTTCTAGAAGGTAGCAGATGAACAGTATGGCATGCTCTGTGAACTCAGAGGGGAGATCTAGCTGGGGTGATCTGTAAAGGCTTTTGACAATGTTGGGTAAGACTCAGACTCGCTAAGATGTCAGAGAAAGACATTCTGGAGGAGGAAACTGCAGAGCAAAAGGAAGGAGGCGGGTGGGTGCAACTTATGTTTTTGAATGACGGGGTTGCCCTGGTGGCTCAGAGCATCCAATTTAAGTAGGCAGGCTGTAAAATCTCCAGTTAGAAAAGAAAGGGGCTTGAAACAAACAGAAAATTCCTTTGAAAATCGCTTAGGAACTTCAGACTTTCTCCTATAAGTGATGGGGAAACACTGAAGGCTTTATGTTGGGGGGCGGACATAACCAGATTTTTCTTTCCAAAAGTCACCATGGACACAGTGTGGAAGATGGATTGGAAGGCAGTAGCCACCAAGGTTCATGATACTGGTTGGAAGTCTTTTCAAATCATCCTTGTGAAAGGTAATGGGAACCTGCACTAGAATGAGGACAACCAATAAGATAGCGTTACATCCACTCGGGATTACTACAGCCCAGGAATAGACTTAATTTTCTATGAATTAGAGTGGATACATACATACACACATACATACATTTTATAACACATTTTTCAAGTGCTTTTCAGGCAGAACAATAGGGGTAAACCTGGACATGACAATCCCAAATGATAAATACTAAGAAGTATTTTAGTTTCCAAACTCAGCTCTGTGAGTTTCTATGTGGCTTTAAGAGCAGGCCTTTGAGGACCTCCACAGGGTCAGCTCTGGGCAAAATTGTGAAAGATTAAGCTTTCTTTAGAAGCATTCAGGATTTTTCCTATCTATCCTGCATAATTTACATGTGATTATTGATGATTTATTATGTACCCAACATGTCATTATGGTTTTTAATACTGCATTAGTTTTCTATGGCTGCTGTAATCATTTACTATCAAGTTACTGACTTAAAATAACACAATTTTATTTGATAGTTCTGTAGATTAGAAGTTTGATACAGTTACCGTGGGGCTAAAATCAAGGTGTTGGCAGGGCTGTGTTTATTTCTGGAATCTCTAAGGGGAACATTTTCTTTCCTTTTCCAGCTTCTAGAGGCCACCTGCATTCCTTGGTTCATGGCCCCTTCTTTCATCTTCAAAGATAGCAATGCCAGGTCCAGTTCTTCACATCACACTGGCCTCTCTCTGCATCCCTCTTCCACTTAGAAGGACCCTTCTGATTACGCTGGGCCCACACAGATACTCCAGTATAATCTTGTTTAAAATCAGCCGATGAGCAACCTTAATTCCATTTGCAAACTCAGTTCCCCTTTGCCATCTCCTCAAGGTCCTTAATAGTAATCAAAGCTGCAAAGTCCCTTTTGACATATAAGGCAACACCAACATGTTTATAGATGCTTGGGTTTAGGACATGGGCATCTTTGAGGGACATTCTTCTGACTACCCCAAATATTTCACTTAATCCTCACCATACTATTACTATTACTATTTCCATCTTCCAGAGCCTCACGACCCTAGAACTATCATTCTTCTATGCTATAGTGAACCTAACACTGAATGGAGTTAGATGCAATGACCCCTACAACACACAGATGTTATAGTAGCCAGGCTAGGATTTGAACCTATGTCTCCTGTGATGAATCTTTTAACCACTCAACTGTACTAATTCTCACAGATGTCACTTTTTCCCTGCCTCCTCCTTTTCTCCCTGAGAGTATTCATCTTTCTGTGATACCCCCTCAAAACAGTACAGCAAGCAAAGATGTAAAACTTGAATTTTTTAAATACAGTGGTTTAAATGGTGCATTCAGTGGTACCCAGGGGCACTCGCCTCTGTAAAGGGTAAGAAGTGTTAAAGTTGCTGGGCAAGGTGGCTCATGCCTGTAATTCCAGCACTTCGGGAGGCCGAGGCAGGGGGTGTTGCTTGAGCCCGCGGGTTGCTTAAGCCCAGGAGTTTGAGACCAGCCTGGGCAGCATAAAGAGGCCCTGTCACCACAAAATTTTTAAAAATTAGTCAGGCATGGTGGTGCATGCATATGGTTCCAGCTATTTAGGAGGCTGAGGTGTGAGGATCACTTGAGCCCAGGAGGTGGAGGCTGCAGTCAGCTGTGATAGCACCATTGCACTCTAGCCTGTGCAACAGGGTGAGATCCTGTCTCAAAAAAACAAACAAACGAACATAAAAACCAAAAAACAAACAAACAAAAAAATGAGTCAAGGTAGATAACACTCGAGCTAAAGAAACTGAAGGAAAATCTGACAAATTCAGGAGGGACATTTTGAGCTGGAGAGTTTCTCAGCACTTCTGGGACATAGCTGTTTGTCTGTTTTGCTTATGGTAGGGAGTGCCTGGATCCCAGGACAAGGCTTTTGAGAATCAGAGGTGACAAAGTTTTGAGAGTGTTATCTCAGAGTAAGGTCAGATAGTGCCTTGCTGTCCTTCTTGTACCAGGAGCCATTCACTTATAATATCAAAAGGCAGAATGGCCACATGTATTTAAAATTAGTTCTGACTTAACAAACTAAGTTTATTTTTTAAGAGAAAAGCTAAAATGCTAGTATAAGTTGCATCCCAAGTATGGACACAACGAATGATTAGATGTGCTCATTATGGCAGTTCAGGAGTATCAGGCACATATTTCAGTGAGAGCTCATCTTTTGAAAGACAGC
This sequence comes from Theropithecus gelada, assembly GCF_003255815.1. NCBI lineage: Eukaryota > Metazoa > Chordata > Mammalia > Primates > Cercopithecidae > Theropithecus > Theropithecus gelada. The sequence goes on along the minus strand of NW_020259630.1, from coordinate 207 downwards.
CTTGTTTTAGCTAAAACAGGCATTATTCTACGGCCCATTTATTTTGCCTTGGCCTCCTCTGCCTGCTCCCTTGCCTTCTGGGTTGTGGTTCGTTTCTTTATGTGAGCGTTGGTTATCCAGGTGTGTTCACTTTGTGCAAAGTTATTGAGCTGTACGGTCTTTTTTTTTTTTTGAGATGGAGTCTCGCTCTGTTGTCCAGGCTAGAGT